>NC_090804.1:51813610-52113610 GCF_036512215.1 Solanum lycopersicum | reverse complement strand
ACCATCACTATGAGATATGTGAAAATACAACATCTCATCTACGCTCTCATACCTCTCCTATAACATGTCGGAATATTGAAAGTCTCAACTAAGTCGATCCACTAATCTATGCTCAAAATCATTAAATAGTCATTGAAAAACTATGACCCTTTTTACCAACGTTCACTACATGGGTTATGTAGACTTGACTTATAACTAATTTGTCCACATACCGGTGTTCAAAACTATTCCAAAAATATATTTAGCTCGTATGTTTAAAACATAACTCTTTGTATGTGGTTTAAGATTATTACTCAAAAACTAGCTCAAAAGCTCTCCCCAAATTTGAGATTTATTTCTTGTTTAAATGTTAAAACATTTATTCTTTGGGTGTTTTGTATAAAATGAATTTCACTCGTACTCTAACACAACTCAATGCTCAAGTCTTAAAAGAGGTTTAAGAATTATTGTAATAGACTTTTGAAATGTCTTTAATATCTCCCTAGTCTTGACTCTTAACTTTCCTTAAATTTGAATTTACAAATCCATGGCTATGATTTTTGTTAATGGATGACTATAGATGTTTAAAAGTCATATAGATTAGTTATAATCAATAGGAAGTGTTAGTAAAGTTTAGAAAGACTAAAACGAGCTAACAATGAAAATGTGTGCGACCAGACTTCCCGGGCATACTACCGGCGTCGGGTGCCAGCATATAAAGTATAGGGGAACGAATTTAGCACATTTTTGGTGAGACACACCAAGCCTTCTGGCGCATCATGGGACATCGCCCTGGACTCTCTAGGGTATCGGGGGCACGTCGCTCCATCCCCTCCCCAGAAATTCTTGATAAACTTTTCAACTTATTTTTTTTCTTAATTAAATTAAATTTGAGTATTTTCTCAATTTATCTTTAAATTCAGATACCCAACACATGTTCCAAAGAATTATACTAAAAATAACTCTAATGATCGTCATAATTATGTCTATGAACTCATCAATCTCGTCTTAATTCAAGAAAGAAAGCGAATTCAAGAAGACTAATATGCAATATCAACCTTTGATTTTTTAGAACAAAATTGCATTGAAATAAACATGTTTGGCGCTTGGATGGAAGAATCCAACTCTATGTGAGCTCACATACATATTTAAGGATCAACTTAGGCAAATTCCGCAAAAAATCTTTATTAACTTGATGAAATCTTGACCTTTTCTCCTCCTTTCTCATCTTGAGTTCTTTTTTCTAAAACCCTAGAATAAGTATTAGTGCGTAAACTGAGAAATTTCATATTAGACCCCTAATTAATTAATAAAAATGAGATAAATTAATTAGTTAAGAAAAAATGAAAGTGCCCCTCTAAAATTCATGTAACTTTCCTTTATAGGACAACCCAACTTCAGTAGGGCATATCTCTATCATACGAGTTCATAAATAAGCTAACTAGGGGTTGTTGGAAAGAGGATTCTAAGACCTTCCATTTGATATCTTATAGGCCACCTAACTCATCATGTATGAAAATTTATGATCGTTTGAAGTTGACCAAAAACTTATACTTAATATAACTGTATAAAATTTTAAATTCTCATTCTTTCCAAAAATAATTCTTTTTAATTCTATCTCTTTCAAAAAGCCAAGTTTTACAATATCTTCCCCTTGGGAATATAAATCCTCAAATGAGATCTGTTATGCCCCGAGCTACCCCCAAAACGTGGACACGGAACCTTGGAACACAAGTGGTCCCCAGCTACATCTAGCATGATCATGACCATACTAAAGATAATAAACTTAATGCGGAAGTTAAATCCTAACATAAATTGAAAAGATGGGGAATACCCATATTCTATAACTGAGATATTTGGAAACATGAGATATTTGTAAACAATGAGTTTAATAGAAAGGAATTATTAAATCAATACTAAGGTGAAACTAATTGTGTCTGAAACAAGCCTCTTACAGAGTAGAAATATTGAGACAAGCCCCAACAAACAGTAGCAAAAATTAAAACTAAATGTCTGAAGTGAACATATGACTATTGTCCTCGGAGAATGAGGACACACCACTGAATCTGTTGAACTGGAGATCGGGAATCGATCTATGCATGATCTAGATGCTGAATATAACTCTTTGTATCCAAAATAGACAAAAAATAAGTTTTCATAATAATCTGTAGGTGCAACCAACGTGACCATCGATAGACCGTATCCTGACCCACGGTTCTTCCTGCACAATCGTAGATGGGATCAAAAGTCTGAAAAATATCAGCTCAGGAAAATTAGTGAAGTGTTGGTCAACGGACGGGCTTACAGTCTGAAGGTCAGACTACGTCCGTAGTCCATAAACGTCGATCGAGACCCCCCTTCACCCACTGTCTGACAAGAGCCACGGATGACCAGCACGGTCCATAGGTGGAAATTAACAGACAGTTAACGGAAAATGTAGTTGGGTTAACCTCAAATTGACATAAGTCTTAGCACAAAATGAATTAGGTGTCTCATGACCTACACACAAATAGATAATTGAATTAGGTTTCCTGCCACCAATATTGCTAAAATTAGACCTTCGAGTAAAAGGTTATGCCCATTTTAGTAAATGCCGGTCGAACAGACCCAATCGACACACTGAACGACGGGGCGTCGGTCAATGACGGACTGTCATTCCTGGCCGTCGATTGGTCTGACAACAACTTTTACAGGGGTCTTTTGGTCTTTTCCCACTTCATTTTAACCCTAAGATACGTCCTTTTGTCCCTAAATCATCATATTTTACATCAACTCAGTGTACCAGCTATGAGCAACATCCTTCAACTGGTATGATGCCATCTCAGCCTGATCATGCCCCGTGACTTGCATTACCTTAAAAATATTCTTAATCTCATCCTAGAAATTTTTAGGATCCTCATTAGTTTGTGATCCTATGAACTCAGACAAATTCATTCTAACAATGTCACAAACTCTTGTTGTTGCTGATCCACTATTTGCATTTTACCAGAGCATGAACCCGATTATTCTGGTTGGTCGTACTCTAAGCCAACATTTGTATGGAATTTCTGAAATCAGCATTGGAGACTTCCTGATATGGGACTGGAGGAGCTGCATTCACATTTCAGGCAATTACATTCCTACCGTTAGATCTACGATGATGCATGATCTGAAACGTAAAATGTCAAGTTATAGTAGAATAAGATCATACCTTACGCGCGATAAGAGTAAAAAGAAATTGATGTTTTCCTAAAACACTTTGTATCCTTCCTCTCATAATATGTGGTGCAATTCACAACCATTAAAAGGATTCTACTTAGTGCTGTTATTTAGACATCCTATGAATCTTAAATCTAGTGCTCTAATAAATAGTTTTGTCACACCCCCAGCTACCCCAAGACGCGGACAAGGAACCTAGGACCAAAAGTGATCACAAGCTAACTCTACTGGCATGATCATGAAGATGCTAAAGATAATAAAATTAATGTAGAATCTAAATCATAATTTAAGCTTAAAAGTTGGTGAATACACATATTCTATAATTGAGGTATTTGAAAACGATGAGTTTAATACAAAGGAAATATTAACTTAATACTAAGCTAAAACTAAATATGAATGAAACAAGTCTCTAACTGACTAGAAATGCTAGGACAAGCCCCAACTAAGTGTAGAAAAACCTCAAACTGAATTACTATAAGACTCAAATGAATTCATGACTATTGTCCTCGGAGAATGAGGACTCACCATAGAATCTGTTGAACTGGAGATCGGGAACCGATCTATGTGTGATCTCGATGCTAAGAACCTAAAAATACATCCCGAGAAGATGTAGCGCACATATGCGTCAGTATTTGAAGGTACTGAGCATATAAGATAGAGTAAATATTAAATAAAACATAACTCTATAAGCACAAAAGCAAGTATAATAATCTGAACATGATATACTGAATTATGATCTAACTTGATGCAATGAACAAATCTATAACATGCTAAGACTGAGTAATATTTGAACAGTATATATGGTCAACGCATTAGAGATTTTGACTGAACTGTTGGGAGTTACTAATAACCAACAATAAAATCACATGACCTAAATATTGAGTCTGATGTATATGCCCCATATAGGGTACCCAATATACCCTACAAGAGGTATAAATGCATGCTCGCGTGATCACTAAACTGATTGTACGCAAAAGGGACTTACAACCTACATGGCTAGTAGTTCTGGGACTAATTGTGTACCCTGAACCATAGTCCAAGTCGGTATTATGCTACTCCTAATGAAATATGTAATTAACTAATTTTGACTATGCTTATATATATACTGCATTGCTCAAAACGCAACATGCAAACAGAGAATGCAATAATTAATACGGTAACTATGCATTTATATTTGAGGCATGTAAATATGAAGTAAATGAAATATCTGACTTAGCATGTGTAATTCAAAAAATAAAGAAATACATAGATAGGGTTCTGAAAATCATGCAAAAATTTGGGTATTGACATGGTAATCTGATTTTTGGAACATATAAGTAGTTAATTTATGAAGTTATGTTGAAGTTCTAGAAACCCTATGCCTAATCATGATATGAGAATCAACAATCAGACATAAAACTAGGGACCCAATGTGTGGAATAAACCCACTAGTAAAATCTCACATACCTTGTGAGGAAATCAATAGAGAGATATTCATATTTCGGGACTGGAATATTGTTGCATTCTTGAACTAGGGGTTTTCACATTTTACTCCTTTTTTGATTCTAATATTCAAAGTTTTGATTAATGATTTTACTTAGGTAAGTTTATTCATATTTCTAGGCTTAGACTGACCTAAATATGATGCTTTAAGTTCAAAATGACATATCTTAAGATTTAAATGAACTGGGAAAAGATCACAAAACCCCTGAGTTAATTTTTGTCGGACTAAAAAACAATCAGGAGTGAAGGGGCGTTGTTCAATCGACGGTCTATTGCTTTAGTCCATAGGTTGGGTCTATTTGACAGTCCTTCACTAAAACGGGCATAACTTTCTACTCGGAGGTATCATTTTAGCAAACTTGGTGGCTATAGAAAGGTAATTCAATTATCTATAATTTTATAGATTATGGGACAACTAATTAATATTTTGCTAAGATTTATGATCATTTTAAGTTGATCCAACTACATTCTCCCCCTAACAGTCGGCTAATTTCCACCTATAGCCCGTAGATCCATCCACGGACCGTACTGTTAAATTGTGGTTCTTGTAATTAAATGGGTAAATGGGGTCTTGATTGACAGACACAGACTACGAACCTTAGTCTGACCTATGGACCGTAGGTCTGTCCGTTGTGCGATAATTAGTCAAATTATCTAGGCTGTGTTTTGGGAGAGTTTCAGTCGCAAATAACGGATGTTTAGTACAGGTCGTGGATCAGGCTACGGTCAGTCGATGGTAACCGTCGATTTCACCTGCAGATCTCTGAAAAGATAATTTTTGTTATGTTCTAGAAACGGTTATTACAATATAACTTGAAGTACACTAAAGGTGTAACATATAACATTCATCTTAAATAACCAAAAAGCAAATCAAACACAATAAGTATGTCAATTAAAGAGTACAAAGAAGAGAATTTCTACCTTGATCTGTAATGTCTCCGATATAAAATAGATGTGAATATCTCTTCTTTTTGTCCTCTACAGCTTTTCATGTAGCTTTCTCTCAACAAATTGTTTCACTATAAGACCTTGAGTGATGCTACCTCCTTGGTTCCAATAAAAAGGGAAACATTTAATAATTCTAATGTTGGTAGTGTGTCACGCTCGGGGAGAACCACCTAGATATAACTCGTGTCGTCGTCCTTAGAGAGGACTAACACTAGCCTCTTACCATTCGTCATTACATTTCATAGGTTAAAATGTGAGGAGAACTTAAACTTTTCATTTACATATTGAGGTATACATCAACCTCTCGCTTACGAATCATATAAACATATGGAGTTTACTTAGAATCCTCGCATATGAAGCATATATATGCTTCTTATTTAGACAACATAAGATACATATAAATTACTCTAATATTTCGTCTCATATTCACCCATCTACACTAATACAAATTCTGGACATCCAATACAAAGTCAACATGTCAATATAGACTTACATCAATATTAAAATTATAAAGGAAATACGGAATGATCTGGTGGACCATCATACTTGTATAAGTTTGTATTGTAAACCCTTCTACTTACCCTTTTGTCATTTACACCCCTAAACTCAATAAAACACAATTTAATAAACCCCTCTGACCATTGACCAAGATTATGTGGCATTTGGATGTCTAAATTGGGAAAAAGTGTGTAATTACACGCGTATTAAGGCGAGTGAGGGAGCATTTTTATTTCAAAATATATTAAAAATTATAAAAGAAATATTTTTTTATTGATTTTTAACTAATGATCAAAAATCTACTTCTTCTTCACCCATTACACCTCCTTTTCAACCATATACATCCCTTGCGCATCCTTTTTTTCTCTTTTACCACAATCTAATTAAAAAGCCTACATCTTCTTCACCCATTTTCAGGAGGAGCCTTTTGCATATAGGGCTTAAGCAAACACCTAGGACGTGGATCAAGCGTTGGTAACATTCGAGTCGGGTGGCAGAAAGACGCAGGCAACAAGTGATTCATAGTGTTTTATCGTTGAAAGAAGTTGGGATTAAGTTCAAGAAAAGGAAAACTAATAGATCTGGGATGTAAAATTTAAGAATGGAATTCTCAAAATGCCTCGTCTTTCAATCCATGATGGTACAAGTCTTTCATACCTCATATTGAAAGGCCAAAGTTGGCTGAATGGTACAGGCATTAATAGGATGAGTTGGTGCTAGTCATAGCAACTTTTTGTCCTGAGCATAGAATTCAACGAAAATATGTACAAACCCTTCTTTCCATACTCTTGTACTTGTTTTAAGAGATCTTCACATTGAAACCTACTTGAGCCATTGATTTGCAAGCAAAGAGAGATATCGACTGTCGCGGTGCTCGTCGGAGACAATCGATTCGCTGTAGAGTGAGAGAGATGGTGGTAGTAAGGTGAGGGGATTATTAGACGAGTGAGAATTGAAGGATCTAGTTTTGTGATGGTTGAAGGGTGAGGAAAGTGTCACACCCCGAGCTACCCCCGAGTGGCAGACACGGAACCTAAGACCACAAGTGATCCCACGCTAACCCTGTTGGCATGATCATGAGCATACTAAAATTAAAAAAACTGTTGCAGAAGCTAAATCATACTTATAATGAAAAGATGGGGAATACCCATATTTTATAACTGAGATATTAGAAAAAATGAGTTTAATACAAATGAAATATTAACTCAATACTAATTTGAATCTAACTATGTCTGAAAATAGCTTCTAAACTAGAATAGAAATACTAGGACAAGCCCCAACTAAATCTAGAAAAAACTGAAACTAAATGACTAAAGACTGAAATGAAACTCATGACTGTAGTCCTCGGAGAATGAGGACTCATTACTGAATCTGCTGAACAAGAGTTCGGGAAATTGATCTATGCGTGATCTGAATGCAGAGAACCTGAACCTACATCACGAGAAGATGTAGCGCAAGTATGTGTCGGTACTTGAAAGGTACTGAGCATTATGATAGAGTAAAGTTGAAAGAAAACATAACTAAACAAGCACAAAAAATAAGTATAATAATCTGAACGTGATGTGCTGATTCTAAGCTAACTCGATGTAATGACCAATTTATAACATACTGAAACTGAATATTGAATATACAGATAAATGGTCTATGTAGAGAGTCTGAATGAACTGTGGGTGTTACTAATAACCGATAATAAAACCACATGAGCTAAATGTGGAGTCCGATGTATTACGCCCCATCGAGAGGACCCAATATATCCTGCCAAAGGTATAAAGGCATGCTGGCGTGATCATTAAACTGATTGCCCACAGAGGAGACTTACAACCTACTTGGCTCGTAGTTCTGGGACTATTGGGTACGCTTAACCCTAGTCCAACTCAGTATTATGCTACTCCCATAAATTTTGTAAATTTACTGATTATGTTTGAGTTTCTGTAAATACTGGATAGCTCGAAACTGAACATGCAAACTCAGAATGAAACAATTAAGCTATTAATTATGCATTTATAACTGAGGCATGTATATCTGAAGTATCTAAAATATCTAACCTAGCATGTGTAATTCAAGAAAAAAAGAAATACAAAGCTGGGGTTTTGAAACTCATGCAATAAACTGAATAATAACATGATAATCTAATGTGGAACATATCACTAATAAATTCATGAAGTAATATCAATGTTCTAGAAACCCTAGGTTTAATCATGATAAGAGAATCAAGAACTGATTGAAAACTAGGGACCTAATGGGTAAAAGGAAAGCAGTAGTGAAATCTCACATACCTGGTGATTAAATTCACGGAAAAATACTTAAGTTGTGGTGCTGGAACTGCTGGAGCTTGTGGCGTTCATGAACTAGGGTTGTTGAGCTTTTTTCTCCTCTCTTGCTTCTAATTTTCTAAGTTTTCATTTAATGATTTGACTTGGATATGTTTTAATTATGTTTCTAGGCTTAAACTAACTAAAATCTGATGATTTAGGGTCAAAACCACGTAACTTAGGGTTTAAATGAAGTGGGAAAGGTCAAAAAGACCCTTGGGAAGGTTTGCTGTCGGGCCTCACGAAGGCCAGGACTGACGGGCCGTCGTGCGCCCGATGCCCCGTCGTTGGGTCCGTCGTGAGGGCTTGTTCGACTGGCCTTTATTAAAACATGCATAACTTTTTACTCCGAGTTCTGATCTTAGCAAAGTCGGTGGCTATGGAAATATAATTCAATTATTTATTTTTGGGAAGGTCATAAGAGACCTCACTCATTTTGTGCTAAGGGTTGTTATCATTTTAAGTTGACCCAACATCATTTCCCTTTAATTGGCTGCAAAATTTTCCACCTACGGACCATAGGTCCACCTACAAACCATGCTGGTCATCCATAGCTCTAGTCAGAGAGTGGTTGAAGGGAGTTACGGTCACGGACTACGGACCGTTGTTTGACCTACGGACCGTAAGTCCGTCTGTCGTCCAAGACTTAACAAATTTTTCTAAGCTGAAAATTTTGGGAGTTTTTGATCCCATCGATGGTTGTGCCAGACGGACCGTGGTTCAGGCTACGGTCCATCGGTGCCACCGTTGGTAGCACCTGCAGATTTTTTTCAGAAAAACTCTTTTTTTGGTCATTTTTTGCTGCGGGGTGTTACAAAAAGCATCTCGAGGGCTCTATATATCATCTTTGTCTTTTTCACAGATTAAGCTAGAAAGAAAGGGAAAACAAATGCATCACTGACCTTTTTTCTGGGCGGAAAATCTATAATAAAGTCACGCGAGTATAAATTTTAATTTTAAGAAATAAATATTAATTTAGTTTTTTTTTACTTTTTATCAAATCGTTTTCTTAATAAATTTTAAAAATTATTTAATAAAAGAAAATTACATGTCATTGACAAAGATAATATGGATTTGACATGTCATTGATATAGGTGATGTGGATTTAACATGTCATCAATTAAAGAGAGAGTAAACTATACACATGGTGAGAGGGGTTTAAAAATCTTATTTGTATTTAATTTAAGGGTTCATATGATAAATAATTAAGTAGAAGGATCTAAAATACAAACCGATACAAGTATAAGAATCCACAAGACCATTCCGCCTAAATGAAATAACAATGTCTTTATGACAATACAATTCCAAAGCTAGAATGTAGAAATAGGTAACATCCCCGAACATGAGGATCTACCAATCCTTAGAGAAAAGAGTCCAAGTCTTCTTCAATGGCCTTTTAGGAACTCAGTAGTTAAAACCTACAATGTTGGGTAAAAGGGAAGAAATATGGGTTAGTACAAACAATATGTACTTAGTATGGTTCCTATGCATAAAATAACCAACATATGAGAAAAGGAACAATTTAGTCAAGACCATGCTTGATGTTCAATAACTCAACATGCACATATATGGAACGTTATAAATCACCCCAACATGATATTAATCCAACACATAATCAACCTACATCAATACTTGTGAAATGACAATAACAGAACCTCATTACCCTATCCAAATCTAAACATCACATTAAGTCATTTACAACATAATCCCACACTTAAGCGTGACATGCTTGATTCACAATTTCATACAAAGCTTAACATACATAACATGCAACCAACTTGATCATACAAGCTACCACTAGAATCATCCTTTAAAATCCCATAAGTGCAATGAGTAAGAGAAGTCTCATACGCTCCGTCGCCCTATGTAGTAGCCTTTAAGACAACAATGATAATAGTTTACATACTTGACTTACTCATTTACCTTATTACTTTAGGGATAATAGTGCACTAACCGACATGATCCCATGTGAGCTACATGGAATCGGTGTTCTCCTCCCACACTGAATAGAAAGGGTTAACACTTGAATAACGTGTAACCAATATTTCATAGCTATATAGGTGGATCCACTAAGCTATAGTCCTATGTGGGAACATAGTTAAGGCTCAAGAAGATAGTTACTAGAAACCATGAATTACTAACATAGAGGTTTACATCTCATAAGACAACATATAACGTGGTAATCCAAACTTACTAAACGTCAAGCAACTTATCTGGGATGCAAGACTTACTAAACGGGAGATATCCATTTCATTTACATTCCCTTTCGGTGCTACACATCTAGTCCCTTTAGTAATCATCATACTTTTCATATAAGATTACATTATTCTCTTCTAGACCCCTATGTGAATATTTTATCATAATAGCTCATAAGTATTCATATGTGAGAACTATCCTTTTACTTTAGGAACCACATAATAGTGAGTAAACTTCTACTCAACACTTTATCATAATCATGAGAAGTCATTTTTAATCATATATATATATATATATATATATATATATATATATATCATACCATAAAATACTGGCATACTTCATAATTAATTTAATATTCTAGGGTTAAGGATGAGGGGTACTTGCTATCAACATCACTACCACACATCAGACATAGAAGCATTACAATCTAAAACAACGCATCCTTCATAATTGAATTTAAGAAGAATCAACCTTCATACCTTCTTCTCCTTTCATTGCCTCCACACATCAAATACCAAAGAACACATAGCCAATGCATAATGAAGGTAAATTCAAGCAGTAATACATAGAAATTACTATTGTACACCTTCAGTTAATCATAATCTTTCACAATTATTATAGAATTACAAGGCACAATGGATGTTGGAAAGAACAAGGGTTCAAAAAGAAAATCTTGAGTGATCTTCATCAAATGACCAGCAATACTTAGTTAAACAATGTAAAAGACTATATTTCATCACAATTGATTAACAATTTATTTTTTAGAAGCGAACCCATGTCTAGATTAAAACCCTAGTTTTGCGGAAGTAGAAAATCATCTTTGGAATGGTCTCTTGGCGAAAGGAATCCCAAAAGTGATTGAAACCATATCTTTGTGAAGATCTTGCCACAAGTTTTAGATAAAAACATTAGTTAATTCTTCCTTTAATTGGAGCTCTAGTGTTCTTCAATGCTGGTTCAAGTTTTGAGAAGAGTGAGACTAGAGAGATGTTAGAGTGATGTGAGTTTGGGAATTGTGGGAGTTTGTTAGTTTAATTAGGCTTAGGTCTTTATATAGGTTCTTAATTAAGTTAATTACACCTTACCTAACCATTAATTAAATAACTAACTAAATTAAATGAACCCACATTAATCGACCAGCAAAACACATGCCTTACTTTTCAGACCCCGACCAATGGTTCGTTCGTCAATCGACGGGCCCTCCTCCAACTATCCTGCACAATCATCGTATGGTCATACACTATTCATTTTGGACATTTTTGGACTATTTATAAGTGTTGAACAACGGAGGCATCGACGGCCCATTGTCCCACGTATGGCTTGTCGCCTGCATTCGTAGGTAGCTACTACCTCATTTTGAAGAATTGGGTCAAATAATTGGTCCCCTCCAAGGACCCTTAAGGTGGTCCTTGGGTAGTCGTACTCGGACGTTTCGACCCTAAAAATACTCTAATATTTTTTTGACACCTATATTCCAAATTTAATCAAATTTTCGACTCCTAAAAGACAATGAAATAGGCCAAGGCACACTAACCTCCGTTTCACAATTCACCGGACGTCAATGACGTTCCTTGACGTATTGACTGTAAAACTTCCTAAATGCTTTATAAAGATTATTTTAGGCCTTATAAATGTGTTACCAACTTTTATTAACATGTGAAGCTCTAGATTAGATCTTAGACTTCCGGAGTGTCACATTATCCCCCCCCTCCCCTCCTTAGGAACATTCATCCCCAAATAACACCAAAATCTATTGAAAGGAACGGGTAGACTCCAAACTAGCATCCAATTAATAACATACATAATTAACATGAGTTTCAATTCAGATCATCATAAAAATATGGCATTTACTCATAGTAACTCAAATAACAATTTGGCACATATAAGAGCTTAACATCATAACATGAGGAATTTTCTTCTCAATATCAATATGAGCTCAATATGATTATCAAGTCACTTATGCCAAAACACCTTACAGTAAATAAACATGCTCATTACTATTTCATGAAGGCAAGCAGTACATCAAATACACAAAAAAGAGCAAATCAAGCAGGAATACAATTTTCATGAAAAATCAATTTAGTATAAACCTTCAAAACAAGTAAAATTTAACTTTATTCATTATTTTCATTATAAATAAGAACAACTAACCTTATTTAGTAGAGATATGAGGATAATTGGACTTTATGGAGGCCTCGGTCTCCATGTTGCCACTTTAACTAGGTGGTTTCTCCATAACACCTTTACAGAGGCAATCTCCTTATTCCTCAACATCTTTACTTGCCTATCAAGAATATCCACTAGAACCTCTTCATACTAGAGGTCCTCATCCAAAAAATGACATTGAATATGAAGTATGGACACGGGATCACCAAAGCACTTCTTAAGCATAAAAACATAAAATACTAGATGCATTGAAGTTAGTTTATTAGGTAACCTCAATTAATATGCAACCTTTCCGACCCTTTGCAAAACCTCATATGGACCCACATACCGAGGACTCAACTTCCCCTTTTTACCGAATCTCTTCACTCCCTTCATAGGTGATATCTTCATATACACCATGTCCCAACTTCGAATCCAAGATCTCATCTTCTATTGTCAGCATATGATTTTTGTTGACTATAGGTTGTCTTCAACCTATCCCATATCATACGTACCTTCTCTAATGCTTCAAATATCATCTCGGGAACAAGGATAGAATACTCTCATACCTCAAACCACCTAACTAGAGATCGGCACCTCCTACAATAGAGTTCTTCAAAAGGAGCCATGGGAATACTTGAATGGTAGCTATTGTTATAGGTGATCTTCCTAATTTTCTTTGAAGTCAATCACGCAAGATCTTAACATATCCTCAACAGTTTGGATGGTACGCTCTGCTTGACCATCGTTTGGGGATGAAAAGCGGTGCTAAGTTTCACTTGTGTACCTAACACTTTTTGGAAAGATATCCAAAAATGAGAAGTGAATTGAGCACTTCTATCTAATATGATGGACAAAAGAATGCTATGCAAACGACAATTTCATCAAGATACAACTTTGCATACTTTTCCGCCGAATAAGTATACTTAAATGGAACAAAATGAGTGGATTTCGTTAATCTATCCACAACAACCGATATAGAGTCATTTGCCTTTGTGTCCTAGGAAAACCCACCACGAAGTTCATATTAATGTCTTCTCACTTCCAAGTAGGAACATTCATTACTTGAGTCTACCACTCGACTTTTGGTGCTGTACCTTTATTGGTTGGCAATTGAGACATGTAGCCACAAATTCCGCTATGTCCCTTTTTAGAACTTTCCACCAATGGACTTCATAAAGATCACAATGCATTTTGGTGGCACCCGGATGGATAGAATACCGGTACCCATGAGCTTCTTCTAAAATTTCACCCCTCAAATTGTCAACATCAGGTACACACAATCTACCTTGGTACCTTTGTACACCGTCCCCCTGGGATAATTAGTCATTAAGCTTGCCAACTAACGACTCCGTTAACTTCATCGATAGAGGATCAGGAAGTTGTTTAGACATCACCTGGACCATTAAAGATGATTCGAAGTTATAATAGACCACAACACCACCAATTAAAGAATCTTCCAACCGAACACCCTATCTAGGAAACCTACGAACATATTTTAGTAGGAATTTCTTATACTCTTCCATATGAGACACACTTTCCATGGTCAGATGACATAAATAATACGCAACCACATTGTCCTTGCCAAGGTGGTAGAGAACACTCATGTCATAATCTTTCCAACCACCTTCTTTGTCAAAGATTTAACTCCTTTTGAGTAAACACATATTGAAGACTCTTATGGTCGGTATACACATCCACATGAGCACAATACAAGTAATGCCTCCATAATTTTAAAGAAAACACTACAACCGCTAATTCAAGATCATGAGTTAGATAATTCTTTTCATGTACCTTAAGTTTTCTAGAGGCACATGCTACTATTTTTCCATGTTGCGTAAGAACAAACCCTAAACCCACTCAGGATGCATCAAAAGATACCACTAAACCCTTTGTACCCTTCAGTAGAGTCAATATTAGAGCGGAGATAAGCCTATCTTTCAAAATCTGAAAGCTTCTTTCACATGCCTCCAACCACTCAAATTTCACACTCTTTTGGGTTAAGGTAGTCAAAAAAGGATAAGGAATGAAGGCAAAACCAACCACAAGCCTCCTATTGTACCCGTTTAAACACAAGAAACTCTTGGCAAATTTTTAATTTCCTCGGTTTTATTTGGATCGACCTCTATATCCTCATTTGAGATAATATGACCACGAAGCACCACCAATCTCAACCAAAACTTACACTTGTTATATGTGGTAAATAGTTGGTGTTCCTTAAGGACTTGTAAAACCACTCTAAAATGACCCATGGGTGCACCCTCATTCTTCGAATATACTAAGATGTCGTCAATGAAAATAATAACAAATGAATCTAGATAATTTTTAAAAACCCAATTCATTAGGTTGATAGTCGTCGAGGCATTAGTGAGACCGAAGGACATTACAAGGAATTCACAGTTACCTTACCTAGTTCAAAATTCCATTTTAGGTACATCCTCACTTCTCACCCTACGTTGGTGGTACTCCGACCTCAAGTGTATCTTAGAAAAGTTCCTTGCACCTTGGAGTTGATCAAATAAGTCATCAACCAGCGGGAGAGGAAACATGTTCTTAATGGTGAACTTATTGAGTTAATTATAGTCAATGCATATACTAAGGGACCCATCCTTCTTTTGAACAAACAATACCGGCTCTCCCCATGGTGAAACACTAGTTTGAATGAAACATTCATCGAGTTGAGCCTTAAACTTTTTCAATTCAGCCAAAGCCATCCGGTAAAGAGGGATCAAAATAGGATTTGTATCTGGTAATAAGTCAATACAAAAATCAATTTCCCGTTTGAGAGGAATTCAGGGAAAGTAATCCTGAAAGACATCCGGAAATTCCCTCACTATGGGGACCACATCAATAAGAGGAATGTCGGTTTAAAGTTCTTTCACTCTTACAATATTGTAACGACACCCTTTAGAGATCATTTTGCAAGCTTTCAAACAAGAGATGATACGACCTCTAGGAATTGCATTACCCCTTTCCACTCTAAGACAGGTTCATTAGAAAAATTGAACTTGACCACCCTAGTCTAATAATCAATGGAAGCAAAACAAGAATACAACCAATCCATTACATAAATAACATCAAAATCAAAAGTATCAAGATTTACCAAATCCACCCATGTAACTCTATCAGGCAAATATATAGGACAACTTCTAAAGACTCTTTTAGCCACAACGGAGTCACTCACCAGGGTTGTAACTGAAAATGGTTCACTTAAAATATTGGGTAGGACATCAAACTTTTTAGATACTAGAGGAGTTACAAATGATAAATTAGCACTCGGATCTAGTAAAGCATGTACATTAATAGAGAATACTTGTAACATACCGTTGACCACGTAAGGAGACTCCTCACGCTCACTCAGGGAGCATACAAGCGATTCTTCTAAGAGAATCGGGATTGGGAGAACTTTCTTGTGCTTGAGCAATTTATCTCCCTTGATCCTTCATCATAGGACAATCCCTCTTCAATGACCACTCTTGCCACAACCACAACAATTTCGCGTACCAACAAGGATTTTGCCTTCATGTTTCTTACCATATTTAGCAAAAAGAGACTTTTCCACAGAAGAACCACTACCTTTTTCCTCATTATACTTAGGTGTAGATCATTTACCTTTGTTCACCCTCGAAATGGTAGAAGTACATTGATTGAGGAATCTTTTCTTGAACCTTGGCTTATCTTTTACTTCAAATCTAGTATTAAAAGAATTTCCATTTTCGACCCTTGTCCACTTCAACTATCTACCAACTTATTAAGTTTTTTCTCCTCAATTTGTTCTTCCTGAACCATGAGATGAGAGATATCCATGCTAAGAATCAAACATAGCCGACCTATATTCATTCACCACATGGTCAGATACCCCCATAACTTATTTTTTCATCTTTTCCCTGGAATCTGTCACCATGTTAGGAGAATACGTTTATAGTTGAGTGAACTTGAGACTATACTCCTCTCCACACATACCCCCTTCGCGTGAGTTGATGGATTCTTTCATTTTCCTCTCCCTTAGTTCCAAGGGAAAGAACCTATCAATAAAGGTCATCTTCAAAGCTCCTCAAGTAATACGTTCTTCTCTAATTGGCCTTTCATCCCTCCATTGCTCATAGAAAACAGGCGCCACGTCTTTACTTTGGTAGGTGGCTAGTTCTGCCTTTTCTTATGAAGACACCCTCATAGAATCTAGAACCTTGAAAATTTCATCAATGTACCCTTGTGGGTCCTCCTCCACCTTACAGTCATCAAAAGTAGGGGGTTTCATCCTTTTGAAGTCCTTTATCCTTGATGAGGTAGTGCTAGCTTGGGGAAGCACTTGAACCCTATTATCCATAGAAACTTGAGTAGCCAATAATTTGGTCAAGTTATGAATGGACGCCTTTATCTCGACATTAGACATAACCCCTTTTTCAACAGGAACTTGAGGGTTTTGAGGAGTCGGAGGGGGAACTACCTCATTCACATTCTCCTATTCGACCTTTCGAGCGTTGTTCCTTCTTTTATTCATTTTCTATAAGCACAAGAAAGATATTATAAGATAAGGAAATGTAGAGTTAAGACTCTACAGCTACAACTTTATGAGTACCAACAAAGTGAGACTTTCCTAAACATCACATAGCCTCTCATTCATAAGTGTGACACTCTTCACACTCAAAAACAATAAGACATCAATACTAAGATTTTTTTAACCTTATGATCTGAAACCAACTTGTTATGCTCGGAGAGCATCCCCTAGACATAACTCATGTTGTTTTACTTAGAGAGGACTAAGACTAATTCGTCATTATATTTCATAGGCTCAACTTTGCAGAGAATTTAAACATTTACATATGCATATTGAGGCATACACATACCTCTCGCTTTAGAGTCATATACACATATGGAGTTTACTTACACTCCTCGCATATGAAGCATACATAGGCTTGTCATTAAGACAACATAATATACATACGAGTTAGTCTAATATTTCATCTCATATAGAACCATCTAAACGAAATCAAATCTTGTACATAGCAAATACATCAACATGCCAACATATGCTTACAATTTCGAAGCTAGAATGAAGAAGTAGGTAAAATCCCTGAACAAGAGGACCTACCAATCGTTGGAGAAAAGAGTCCAAGTCTTCTTCAAGTATCCTTCTAGGAACTCAATGGCCAGAACCTACAATGTTGGGGAAAAGGGAAGAAATATTTGTTAGTACAAACCACTTGTTCTAAGTATGGTTCCTGGCACAATTTAGTCAAAACCACGTTTTATGTTCAATATCTCAACATGCACATATATGGAACATTATTAGTCACCCTAACATGATATTAATCCAACACATAAGAAACATAAAGCAATTCTTGTGCAATGCCAATAATAGAACCTTATAACCGTATCAAAAGCTAAGCTTCACACTAAGTCACTTACAACATAATCTCACACTTAACCATAACATGCTTGATTCACAAGTTCATACAAATATTAAAATACATAACATGTAACAAACTTGATCATACAATCCATTTCTAGAATAATCCTTTAGGATCCCACATGTGCAATGAGTAACAGAAACTTCATACCCTTCATCGCCCTATGTAGTAGCCTTTAAGAAAACACTAATATTAGTTTACATAATTGAAGTACTCATTTACCTTATTACATTTGGGATAATAGTGCAATAAACGACATGAGACCATGTAAGGCACATGGAGTTCGGTGTTCTTCTCCCACATCGAAAAGCAAACGTTAACACTTGCATAACGTGCAACCAATATTTCATAGCAATGAACGTGAATCCACTGAGCTATAGTCCTATATGGGCACATACTTACGGGTCAAGTAGATTGTTATTAGATACCTTGACTTACTAACGTGGAGGTTTCCATCTCATGAGACAAGACATATCGTAGGAATCCAAACTTACTAAATATGAAGTAACCCATGTGGTATGCCAATCTTACTAAACATGAGACATCCATCTCATTTAGATGCCTTTTCATATTTAAATATATATCCCTTTAGTATTCATTATACTGTTCATACAATATCACATTAGACTATTCCAGACTCCTATGTGAACATCTTATCATAATAGTTCATAGGTATTCATAGGTGAGAAGTATCCTTTCACTTTAAGAACCATATACGAGTGAGTAAGTATTCCACTCAGCACTTTATCATAATCATATGAAGTTATCTTCAATCATATAACAATCATACCATAACATACTTGCATACTTCATATCAATTCAATAGACTAGGATTAAGGATAAGGAATACTTGTTATCTACATCACAACTAAACATTATACATAGAAGCATTATAATCTAAAACAATGCATCCTTCATAATTGAGTTCAAGAAGAATCAACCTTCATACCTTCTTAACATTTCATTTCATCCATACTTCAATTACCAAAGAACACATAATAGATGAATAATTAAGGTGAATTCAAGAATTAATACATAGCAATTACTATTCTACATCTTCACTTAATCATCATCTTCCAAAATTATTATACAATTATAAGGCATAATGAATGTAGGAAAAAACAAGGGTTCAAAGAGACAATATTGAGTGATCTTCATCAATTGAACATTAATACTTTGTTAAACAATGATAAAAAATTATAATTCATCACAGTTGATTAACCATTTCGTTTTGAAAATAGAACCTATGTCTAGATTTATACCCTAATTTGGGGAAGTAGAACATCATCTTTAGAAGGGCCTCTTTGGAAAAAGGAGTGCAGGAGTGAAATAAACCATACCTTAATGGTGACCTTGTCACAAATTTGAGATGAAAACCTTGGTGAATTCGTCCTTTAAATGGAGCTCTAGTTTTCTTCAATAGAGGTTCATGTTTTGAGAAGAGAGAGACTAGAGAAATGTTAGAGAGATGTCAGTATGGGAATTGTGGGAGTTTGATTTGTTTAATTAGTCTTAGGTCTTTATATAGGTCCTTAATTAACTTAATTATAACTTCCCTAACCCTTAATTGATCAAATAAAAAACTAACTTAATTAAATAAAGCCACTTAAAACGACCATCCAAAAACATGCTTGACCTTCGAGACCCCGACCTACGGTCCATAGGTGAGTTGACGAGCCCTTCACTAACCATCCTGCACAACCTTTGTTTGTATAAGAGACTACACATTTTGGAAATTTTTGGAAAATTCCTAAGCGTTGAAATATTGAGGGATCGACGCCCCATCATCCCACCTACCCCCCCCCCCCCCCCATTGCTTGTAATCGTAGGTAGCTACTGCCTCATTTTGCAGAATTGGGTCAAATACAAGGGTCATCACCAAGGACCCTTGAGGTAGTCCTTGGGGAGTTTAACCCAATTTTTCAACCCTCAACGTACTCTAATATGTATTTGACACTTTTCCATGACATTTCATCAAATTCCGACTACTAAAACCCCGTGAAAAAAGATAAGGCACACTAACCTCTATTTCACAATTCACCGGACATCATGGATGTTCCTTGTAGTCTTTACTCTAAAACATCCTAAATGGTTTATAAATATTATTTTAGGTCTTAGAGCTGTGTTACCGCCCTTATACTATCCTGTGAGGCTCTAGATTAGTTGTTGGACTTCCAGAGTGTTACATAGTGATAACCGGCCACCACAACAAAAGGAAAATAGGTCAGATTTTCTACAGATAGCACTCTAACTTATGTCCAAGGCAAGCCTCACGTTACCACTTGTCCACAAGGTGGAAATAATCATTATGGTACTTGTAGGATAGTCTCTAGTGCATGTTTTAATTGTGGAACTGTCATCATAAAGTGAAGGACTATCCTCATCCTAATAATGCTCCTTCTCTTATAACTAAAGGTTTGGTTCATAAGATTTCTGTTAATCCTCCTCAAACTAATAAAGATGCAAACCCAAAAACACAAAAGCAACAGGTGCAAGTGGTGCTAATTAAGCTAGTGAAAAAGGGGTGCTACATGCGCTTGTGTTATAAGGCAGAGAGATGACCAAGATAGGCAAGATGTGGTTGTAGGTAAATTTGACTTATTTGGCTTATGAGTGTTTACATTGTTTTATTTTGGTTCTACATATTCCTATATTTGTTCATCACTCATTCTTCATGAAAATGTGAAATGTGTGAGACTTAATTTTGATGTGCTAGTTCAAAGTTCTTTGGATTATCAAGGGGTGTGTAATCGAGTTTACCAAGATTGTCCCTTTGTGATTCAAAACCTAGTCTTCCTTGCTGATTTGATTGAAATGCCCTTCAAGGATTTTGATGTTATTATCAGGATAGATAGTTTTTATAAATATCATGCAATTGTAGATTGTAGGTCAAAGCATGT
The DNA here is from genome assembly GCF_036512215.1 of Solanum lycopersicum. Classification (NCBI taxonomy): domain Eukaryota; kingdom Viridiplantae; phylum Streptophyta; class Magnoliopsida; order Solanales; family Solanaceae; genus Solanum; species Solanum lycopersicum. The sequence goes on along the minus strand of NC_090804.1, from coordinate 52,092,538 downwards.
GACTTTTAAAGATCCTATATGTTCACGCATCATTGAACAAGGTGAAAGATCAATGAAACCTAGTAATATTTATGCGGCCTTGGATAGAAAGTTGATTCATCAAGGCTGTAAGTCATACCTTTCTTGTCTTTCTATCAAGGACATAGCTTATGTATGTGATTTTCCAGAAGTCTTCCCAGAAAACGTTCCTGGATTGCCCCGGAAAGAGAGGTTGAATTTCAAATTGAGCTTATTCTTGGACCTACCCCTATTTCTACCACTCCTTATAGAATGGCTCAAGAAGAATTAAGAGAATTAAAATATCAATTACAAGATATTCTTCAGCAAGGTTTTATTTGACCTAGTGTTTCTCCTTGGGGGGATTGTTTTATTCGTAAAGAAGAAATATGACACTCTTAGGATTTGTATTGACTATATACAATTAAACATGATAAAAATAAATAATAGATATCTACTACCAAGGATCAATGATTTCTTTGACCAACTAAAAAGTGATAAAGTATTCTCAAAGATTGATTTAAGGTCTGGATATCACAATCTACGTGCTACATAGAAAAATATTCAAAAAAATTGATTTTAGAACTCAGTATGGTCATTATGATTTTTTTGTGATGCCATTCGGATTGATAAATCCTGAGGTGGTACGTATGGGTCTAATAAATTGGGTATTCAAGACTTATTTTGATCAGTTTGTGGTTGTTTTTATAGACGATATTTTAATATTTTTCCAAAGTAGTGAAGCCCATGATAAACACCACCAAATTATTTTGCAAATTTTGAAGGAGAAAGAACTTTATGCTAAACTTTCGAATTGTGTATTTTTGCTGGATGAAGTTCCTTCACCAGGACATGTTGTATCAACTGAAGGTGTGAAGGTTGATCCTAGTAAGATATAAGAAGTGGTCGAACAGAGACCTCCTAAAAGTCTGACTGAGGTAAGAAGTTTCTTGGGCTTAGAAGGATACCTCAAAAGATTTGTGAAAGGCTTTTCCATTATCGCCTCCCCTTTCACTAAACCTTGCAGAAGGAATTAAAGTTTTGTTGGGATGACAAATGCCAAGAGATATTTAGACTCTCAAAATCATTGTTGACTCAAGATCCAATACTTAATCTACTAACTGAAGGGAAAGTGTTGTAGCACATAGTGATGCTTCTCACAATGACCTCAGATGCATTTTGATGCAAGAATTGAAGGTAATTTCTTATGCATGTCAGAAATTCATACCGCATGAATTTTATTATCCTATTCATGATCTTGAACTTTCTTCTATAGTGTTTGCTTTAAAAATATGGTGACATTGTTTATATGTAGAGAAATGTCATACATTCACCAATCATAAGAGCTTAAAGTAATTGCGTACACAGAAAGAAATAAACCTAAGACAACGTAGATTGCTTGAACTCATCAATATGGCTGCACCAATGATTATCATCCAGGTAAAGATAATGTGGTTGTATATGAATTTAGCCAAAGCATTTTTAGAGTCCTTTGACCTAGCTCCTTGAGTTAAGAGCCATGAATGTTTATTTTACACCTGATTCAAATGGTTCAGCTGCTGCTAATTTTAAACTAAAGTCAATATTAGTTGAACATGTCAAGGAAGCACAAAAGTTATATGAGAAACTTGTAGAATTGACTAGAGATGTCCAAAATGGAGAAAGCTTGATTATTCATTAACAAATATGTCTTACTTTATCGAAACAAGCTATGTGTACCTAATGATGACAAAATGAGGAGAAAAATATTGGATGAAGCACATACTTCACCATATGCTATGCATCCTGGAGGTAAAAAGATGTGCCAGATAATCAAAGAAAAATATTAGTGGAATGGTATGAATAGAGACACTATGAAGTTCATTTCAAAATATTTGGTTTGTCACCAAGTAAAGGCTAAACATCAAGTCCCAGTTGGTTTACTACATCCCTTGTTGATGCTTGATTAGAAATGAGAGACAATAACTATGGACTTTGTTTCTGGACTCCCTCGCACTCAAAGAAATCATGATTGCAATATGGGTGATAGTAGATAGGCTATCCAAGATTGCTCACTTCGTAACAATTAGGATGGATTACTCACTTGAGCATTTTGCTGAATTATACATTAATGAGATTATAAGACCACATTGGATACCTGTGTCTGTTGTATCTGATTGATACCAAAGGTTTGCATCTAGATTTTAGGGCAGCTTGCAGAAAGATATGGGTACTAAGTTGAAATTTAGCACATTGTTCAATCCTCATATAGACGGTCAGTCAGAAAGAGTGAAACAAATTTTGGATTATATGCTTCGTGCTTGTATCATGGAGTTTGAGGGTATTTGGGAAAAACATTTGGCCTTGATAGAATTTGTTTGCAATATTAGTTACCAATCGAGTATTGGACTGCCACCCTATGAAGCCTTATACGGAAGAAAATAGCCGACCCCTCTTTGTTGGAGTAAAGTTCGTTGAAAGTAAGCTTATTGGCCCTGAACTTGTTCAACAAACACAAGACAAGGTAAATTATCAAGGGTCATCTAAAGATTTCTTGAGATAGACAAATTTTTTACGCTGATCTTAAAAATCATGAAATTGAATATCAAGTTGGAGAAACTATTCTTAAAGGTGTCTCCATGAAAAAAGATTATAAGATTTGTCCAAAAAGGAAATCTTAGTCCACGATTTATTGGATCTTATGAGATACTAGAAAACGTTGGACCTTTGCATTTAATTTTGCTTTGCCACCTAAGTTAGACAAGATCCACAATGTCTTCCATGTTTCTATGCTCAAAAGATATCATTCTCATCCATCTCATGTTCTTCCAAGTGAATCTATTAAGGTTAATACTAACATGAGTTATAATGAAGAACTTATTTGAATTAAAGCTCGTGAAGTAAATCAACATAGGAACAAGAAAATTGACTAAGTAAAGGTATTTTGGAGGATCCATTCTAGAAAGAAGCCACCTGGGAGAGAGAAGAAGCCATGAGGACCCAGTATCCACACTTGTTTCAGGACTAGTCTAAGGGAAATTTCGAGATAAAATTTCTTTAAGGGGGAGAGAGTTCTAATAATCCTAAAATACTAGACCAAGATTTAGTCATTCACGCCCATAATTTGGCATAAACCATATATTATGAAGTCTTTTACAAATGTTTTACCTTTTTTTATAACTTAAGCTTTGAGTTAAGTAAAGAGTAAGAGTAAGAGTAAAGTTCATTTTTCCAAAATTATACGTGAACTAAGTACTCCCAAGAGTAAATGATAGGAGATTGAGATTTCCAAAAGAGTTTTGAGCATTTTGAGTACCATCTCTTTTAAGAGGTATATTTTAGAGTAATTTTCTCAAACAAAGGAAAATTTATGTCTATGTAAACATATGAGATGATTATTAACGGAGTAATATTAAGTAATGATATGGGGATGAGTTTCTGTTCAGATAACTCACGTGTCCATAAATCATGTAGCCATCATGGGTAGTAAAGGATCATACTTTTTTTTTTATTATTCCTTAGTGCTTTTTAGCATAGACTATTAAATCTACTTAGTTAAGGATTTCTTTATGACAGTATACTATAGGATAGTTCTGGAAACATCACAAAGACGATCTTTCATCTCTTAAGCTTATAGTGGTGACTGTTGATTAGACGAACTCCCACAAAGTATAATTGTATTCGTACATACAAACTAATTATGTTGTATTCTTAAATATATTGAGTTGTATTTTTTCTATTTTAAAAGCTTTCCATGTATTGAATCTCTTATTGTTGCCTTATATTGAGTTGACTATTTAGAGTTGAGTCTCTTGAATTGATATGTGCTTCGTTGTGTTGAGTACCTTATAGTTGAGTTCCACTAAGTTAAGAACCTATTACTGAGTTGAGTATCTTCTCATTGAGTACTTCTGAGTTGAGTAAGTTTGAGTAGTTTTGAGTATTTCTTGAGTTGAGTAAGTTTGAGAAGAGGTAAGTATGTTTCCTTTTGTTTTCATGTTTCAAACTTATGATATGCCTTAGAATTCCTCTGACATGCTCGTAAATTCAACGTACTGAGCCATTTGGACCTGCATCCTTTCATGATGCATATTTAGGGATTCAATAACATCCGTATGAGCTTTCTTGATACCACTCAGAGTTTGAGTTAGCCATGGTGAGCCTCCTTGCTTCTGGAGAATTTTATTTACATTTATTTTTTGTCAAGATGTCGTAGATTTTTTCCCGACATCTATCATTTTCATTTAGATGCTTCATAGATAAACAATAGAGTTTCAATAGTCTGTTCATTTATTTTGTAAATGTTGTAAAGACTTGACCTAGTTGAATATTCTATTTATATTACGAGTAAATCTTTTAATTTAAAGTCTTGTATTTGAGTTATGAAATATATATTCACTCTTATGATTTGTAAGCTTAATTTAGTTTTCCACTTGTAGTCATCTAGGATGAGGGATCGCTTGGGGACCAACAATGGTTCTCTGGTGTCGGCCACCTCCAGGGTGTAGGCTCTACCTTGACAACCTCCTTTAACCCTTGTGTTATTTTTCATTTCTATTTTATTTGCTTGTAATTGTGTGCTAGTTAATAAACCAATGTATTTTCGCAAAATATTTTATCTTGTTTCATTTCTAGTATGAATAGAGAAAAACATTAATCGAGGTTGTAGACTCTTATTATATTTATAATATGAATTGGTATTAGTTTATCTTGCTTATTTACAACTTCGACCCTTTAAAAAAAATTTAAAAAAAAAGTTACATTAAGGGTTGGCATGCATCTAGTGTTTTCTAATAGTATGTTCGGTTTTGCTTACTTGATTTTAGGTTTAAAGTAAACTATTTAATTTGGATTATTTGAGAGTAGTTCACAATAAGATTTCGTTAATTATTTTTGTGAATAGGGTCACGGTAATCAACTTGTTCTTTTGTTAATAATGCATTAGACTTTTCAGTTTAATGAACGCATATGTCAACAATAAAAAATATGACTCAAGAAAGAAATCTTAGGGCTTAGTTACTTAATAACTTTATTAAAGGTAAGATGCTTTTTTTATTCAACACCAGTTCTGATAGATTAAAGAAATGACAGAAAAGGGAAGATATAAGTTTTTCCAACATAGTAAAATAAATGTGTCATATGTCTTAAGCTCTAAAGAGAAAACATATTATATGATCTTGCATGAGGTCGCAACTTCGTGTATCAAATAAGGAAATATAATTAAAATGAGAAGGTAATGTTTATGCGTCTTGACCTACATACTTTTAATAATATAATAACATTTAGTTTCACCGATACGAATATGATTAAATTTAGGATGTGATACACACAGCGAGGTCACATTTATGCGTTCTATCCGGTGAATTTCAAAGCCATGCTTGCAACTTGCATGTTAGTTAAGACTAATAAAATTGATCAATTTAAGCAAACCATAGGAATAATTATTCATTTGATTTGTCCATCACTAATTTATGTCAACTATAAGTTGATAAAATCGATTGTGTTAGAACTATGTGATGCAGGAGTGCCTCATACCTTATAATGGATCAGTCGAATTCCTTACCTTATAATGCAAAGAATCATTTTCGTTTGATTAAAAATTTAAAGATATTACTTGAAACATCATAACTCAATTCTAAGTAACGACTCTATTTTGGTAAATAAAATAATCTCCTTACAATGACGTTAGATTAATTGAAAAATCTGGAAAAAAAGGGATGTGACAATGTTAACCAAGAAAATCCATGTATCAAGGTAAACATAAGTGAGTTGAAACTTTTGAGCAATGATGCAAAATATTAATAATGATAATGATTGTGGCTTCAACTTGGATATAGAGATGACTTTTTTGATGTAAGATTCTTGGGATGTGCATACAATATAATCAGATTGAATAAAATATATTTTATTAAATTAAGACACAAGTTAAGAGAAATAATAGCTCGCTCCTATTAAGTTATGTAGTAATTCAGTTCTGTGACATAAGTTCTGTAATATATTTAAGAAATAACTCTCTATACATAATTTCGCAAAAAAAAATTTATAACTCAACATAAGCTTTAGTAGGAATTAAGTTATGAAGTGTAACATAACATATTATATCTTTTAAGTGATAAATTGTAGTTTCAGAAATTGATATTTTGCCTCACACAACATGAGTTTTGCAGGAATTAAGTTTTACAGTATGACATAACTTTTTATGTCTTTGTTACACAATTTATGTGTTTTTAAATTGAAATCTGCCTCCATACAAGTTACAAAAGCTCGGGTCATATTTTGACGGGTTAAGTTGGCCAGCCTTTAATTGTCCTGGAAAGATCCTTCAAATTGTGAGGTGGTTAAAAACCTCAATTCTCATAGAGTTATGCACCATTATTATCAGAAAATTACATATCTATAGAGGTCTTCTTTCTTATTTTGTTATTTATTACTAAGCTTATTATTTCAAATGTTTCATTTTTTTACATCACATTCACTTTTGACATCGATATATCAAGTATGATCCATTATTTTACTAAAATACCTTATGAAATTATTTGTTTTAATTAATTAATTCAATAAGTTACTATATCACTTTTAACTACGCTTTTTGTAGCATCACTTCTTTTATTAAGTCGCTCCATTAGCTATAATTGTTCAATTTCAAATGAGGAAAATATTATCTCACTTACAATAACTTGTAACATTTCACCATGATTGTTATCCTACATTTGTTGTATGATAGGAAAAAATGATAACTATATCATTATTTACTACATAATAGAAGTAAGTAGGACAATCGGTTGACTACATAAATTTTGATTATCTCATTGGTGACGGTTCAATTTCCAACTTGTAACTATTTCTCTAGTTTTTCCTCCACCTACTATTATGTAATAAATAAACTTTTTTTCGTTCAAAACATAAACTACACGACAATAGGAGAAATGCAAATGGTCAATTTATGAGATCTTCCAATTTTTGAAACCTTATTCTCTTTTATATTTTCTTCTTTATTATTAAGAATCTTATATGTTAAAAAGGTTTAGTGGTCCATTTTGCTTTTCTCTTAAAGTTTGACAACCAAAATGTCATTTTTTGAATATTTGTAAAATAACCTTTAAACCCATCCTAATATCGATCCCAATTAATTTCTTATCGGATAATGAATTTGGTTTTGAATTATGAGTAAAAATATGGGAGTTATAATAATTGTTAAGTTCAAAAGGATAAAGTTTATGAAACGTGATTTCCCTGTCTTTTAGAGTTTCAGGTCTCAAATTTGGTTTCTATTAATTCCACTAGTCCCATAATTGAATTTTGTTAAATCCAATAGGTCCGAAATATGTAAATTAGCTCAAGATAGTTGTCGGATTCATATTCTTACTATATTCATGGATTTTTGATCCTATGTTAGAAATTTTGGAAAATTTTAGTGTTTGAATTGAATTTAGTCAACATTTGGGGTTCAGATGCTCACATTATATTTCCAAGAGTTTCATTGGATAGGGGGTGATTTAAGTTCTAATGAAGGTTTTGGTTGAATTTCAGAGATCTCAAGCTTATTTTCGACGTTGTAAGTGTTATATTTGTTCATTACGGAGTAAAGGTCAAGAAAACCTCGGATTTCTATTTTGATTGTTGCATTAAGTTCGAAACTTCAAGTTTGGACTAGTTGGATATATGTTTTGTGCGTAATCGTTTCCAAACGAATCTAGAGGGTCCATTCGACGATTAGAGATTAGGCTTAATACTTATATATCATTTATGTCTAGCTTTCAAAATAACTAATCGCTTTTGTAAGCTTCTCGTTAACGAAGGCTAGCTCAGATCCACGAAGGGTCAAGTAATTTGACCATCATATTTGTGCAGAATTTCTCGCTTTCTCAACAATCTCATAAATGAAGGTTGGTTTACAAAACAGGGAGTCACATTTTATTTGTGTTTTTCTTTTGGGAGCAAGGGTTCGTTTAAGTGTTAATTTTAGAAGTGAACCTAAGTAAATTTTGTGATATCATACAAGAATTTTTTACTGAAAATTTGGAGGATTATGTAACACCTCAGGAATCAGACCCGAATTATTTTTTTGCACAACTCGCCAAAATAAGTGAACCACGATAGGGTTAACAGACCGTGAAAGGGTCCATGGTCTATAGACATGTTTTTGGTCAAGATTTGGACTCCACTAGGCCCAGACATTAGACCACGGGACCCTTCATGGGTCGTTGTATCGACAACAAGTCGTGGTACTGTTCGTGGTGAGTGAATCACTCCACCCCCTAACGTGTCCCCAGACCCCTACATCTATGTAAAGATAATAGGCACTCATACGGTTCGTGGTCCTTGACACGGCCCGTGGGAGGTCCTTTGGAAGTCAAGTAGCAGCTCCCCCTTGGCGAGCCCCTTAGACTCCTTAGAGCAGTGAAGACCACAGACACCTTCACGGTCTGTGGGAGCATCCGTGATCCGGGAACCTCAGACAATCAAAATAATTGAAGATCAGGTGAGACTTCACTATTCGTGGTCTTTCACACCATCCGGGGTAGGAACCGTATCTGCTATTCTACAGCTTTAAGTCAGGGGTCTATTACTCTTTTCCTATTTTCTTGGACACTAAACTACGTCATTTTAACCCTAAACTACGTCGTTTTGGTTAGTCCTTGCGTGGAAACATAACTAGAAATTATGTAAGTCAAATCTTTCATCAAAATAATAATATTATAACTTAGAAAGAAGAAAGAGGAGAAAAAACCCTTGTTCAAGAACCAAACAAGATTCCATCAATTACAGCCCCGAAATCATAATATTTCTCTCTGGAATTCATCATTAGGTATATGAAATTTCACTAGAGGGTTCCTTTTTCCCATCAGGTCTATGGATTCAGTCAGATTCTTGATTCCCTACTATCAACTCGTCCTATGGTTTTTAGAATTTCAACATATTATCATGAATTATTTTAATTAATGTTCCCAATCATATTATAATATTATTACTTGAGTTCTTGCATGTATTTTAGAACCCTAGCTATGCATTTCTCTAGTTCTTGATTTACACATTACTAGATCAAATATTATAGCATTCAGTTATATATGTCTCAGTTACAAATGTATCATTGTCAAATTTAGTGTTGCATTTTAATTTTGCATCTAAGTTTTTAGCTATTCATTGTATTACATAAATTTTTTCATAATATGTTAATGATTTAATTATATTGGCATTAGCATAGTACCAAGTTGGACTAGGGTCCAGTGTACCCAAATAGTCCCAAAACTATTATCCACGTCGGTTGTAAGTCCTCTATGTGGGCATCATTTCAGTGATCACTCCAGTATGCATGTACACATTTTGTCGATTCTGTGGGTCCTGTGGATAGGGCGTATACATTGGACCACACATTTAGCTCATGTTATTTTACTGTCAGTTATTAATACCTCCCACAGTTTACTCACACTCTATTGCAGTGACCATATGTCAGTATAGTCAGTATTTAGTCTCAACATGTTATCATTTGGTCATTTCATTTAGTTAGATCAGTATTCAATATCGATATCATAATTGATTATACTCTTGCTTTATTGCTTGATCATTTACATATTTATTTCAAGCTTACTGTATCCTACATGTTTAGTACTTCAAGTAATGACGCATACTTTATGCTAATTTTTTTCATAATGTAGTTCATGTTCTCAGCTTTCTGATTAATCATAGATATGTTTCCGATCTTAAGTTCAGCAGTAGTGGTCAGTCTTCATTTTTCGAGGACGAGTGACATGATTATGTTCCCTTGCTTTTAGTCTTTAGTTTTCAATGTTTTCTAGATTGAACTGGGGCATGTCCCAAAACTTCTACTCAGTTTAGAGGTTGATTTAAGATAGTTAAATTCACCTTAGTATTTGACTATGACATTTCTCATGGATTAAAAACTCATATCTAATTCATTTTATATTTTATAGTTTTTATTATAAAATAAACGTAAAATGTTTACTAAATATATAAATATAGAATATGTACTAAATGGGAAGAAGAAAAGGAAGAAGTAGAGGAAGGAGGAGGAGGAGGAGACGGAAAGAAAAAATAAAGAGGAGGAGGAGGAGGAAGAGAATTATTGTTATTATCGATATGTTAATAAAGTCAAAGGCTTATTGAATCTTTGCATTTCTTTATTTTTTTTCTTATAATATCCAATAAAATAAATTTCAATTACTTTACAGAACCATAAATTGAAAATGAAATATGAAATCTCTACAATGAGTCAATACTTGAAAAAATAATGTTAGCAAATATTACTTAGAACAATATCGACAATTAAATTTAAAATACTATTATTTTACTATGTTTTAAGTCATATGTTTTAAGTCATATGTTGTAACTTTTATGCATTGTAACTTTCATATCATGTATATATTTATAATATTATGATAGATATAATATTGTGTGTTTAATGGATATCCATTATAAGTGTGTATAATTAGTAAAATGTAAATATTCTCTATAATGATAGACAATATATTGTGTATATATTTAGAATGCATTGTAAGTATATATTATAATACATTGTATATTTTAGGTGTATTTGGTATACATTTAAGTGTGTATATGATATGATATGATATATATATATATATATATATATATATATATATATATATATATATATATATATATATATTTATTATTATAAATATTTATATTTTAAAAATTAAATAGTTAAGAATACACTCTATTGATAATTGAATCAAACATTCCAATTAATAAAAAAATAGTAAAAAATAATAATTATTATTATATAATGGCACGGTTTGTTAGTTCCACTGAACATAGACAATTGGACCGAAAAATTGGCCTAATGAATTATGGGCAGATAAAAGGCTTGTATTATTGAGCCCGGACTGACGCAGTTATTGGTGATCTGTCCCAACTTGGGGCTAGAATGCAGTGTAATTCCTTAATGGGCTGGTCTAACATGGCGTAACCACTTAACAAGCTTAATGTCAATCTTTGATAAACTTCTTTTAACAATAAAATCCCAATGCAGGAGTTAAGACAGAACCAAAACCTTGACAAAAGGAATTTTCGGGTACTTTTTGACTTTCCATTCTTTTTCCAACCTCCCTTTTCACCATCCCATCGGGCTTCTCAATTTATTCGACTAGAATACGCTAGGTTCAAGTTCTAAAGCAGAAAGTAACTTAACACAACAATGTACATATCACCAGGATACACCCAAACATTACAGCCTACATACCTTTTTAACATTCCAACCATAATTCTTCTTGTATCGACTTCGGAAACTCCACATGGTGTCCTAAATCAGGTTACTTACCCTAACTGCATTCCTCTATTTCAATAATGATTTAGGCTATCAACACACTTCTGTATTCAAACATACATCATTCAACACGCAGTACACAATAGGAGATCAATACAACAACAAGCACATATTCTAATTAGTTACCACCAACAGGAAGCATACATTCACCATTTATCAGACACAACACATATGCAATTTTAGTTTATTAACTAATTCGTCACATAGATAACCCTTAACGATTATCCAATCTCTTTATATCCCCTAGGGCTAGATACCAATTAGAACCTTTTGAGTCCAATTAACTTGTTGGTATCTTTCAGTCGTATAAACAACGCCAGTCCTCATCGTCAAGATACTAATCCAAATCAGGAGATACCAATTCAAATAAGGAGATACCAATGGGACTTAAATCATATCACAAGCGACACTTCGCACGAAAGGAGTAAATGAATGAAAGGATTTTCTATAATGCTTCCTAGCCTCTTTAGATTAGATGTGGACGTCAAGACACTAATCCACAAAAGTCTACTCCACATTTTGCTCTTTTAAGGGGAGACCAGAAACATAGGCTCTAATACAAATTTGTCACGACCCACCCCATAGGTTCATGTGGCACCTACTCTAACACCTATGTAGGAGAACCCGCATAACCCAATAACTATAAAACATGCAAAATTTATGAAAACGAAGGAAAGCGAGGAAGTTTAAGAATTAACCCATTTGGAATACAACTTTTCTAAATGATACAAAATAGTTTACCTATCCCCAACGACCTAGTCTGAAAGTACAAGATCCACTAAGAGAATAATAGGGCCAATTAAACAAAAGACATAGTTCCCACCATGAGAAATAAAATGTCAAAGCTACTAGAGGATTCCTTCGTCTTCAACTAAGAAACCATCACCAATCCTTCATATAGACTATGTCAAAAGACACAGCAATAGTAATATCAGTAGATTCACACGTTTTGATAGGCATAATCGGTCAACCCGACGCCTACAGTATAATATATGAATTGAACAATAAAAGATCATGTCTGGACACCTCACTTCTCCACCCTTAGCCTTTTCTTAAAACATGTTCCAATCACCACCTATCTTTTTACTAAGAGTTTACAACCTAAATACGTTAACCACCTTGTATACTATAAGTATCATTACCACACTTAAGACTCCATTAGCTCATAGCTTAACTATACTAGCTATGTTGTATGTTACAAGTCCACTACCACCCTTAAGGTTCTATTAGATCATATCTTAAAAATACTAGCCACATTGTATACTACAAGTAGCACTACCACCCTTAAGGTTCCATTAGATCATAGCTTAAACATACTAACCACATTGTATACTATAAATACCACTACCACCCTTAAGGTTCCATTAGATTGTAGCTTAAACATACTAATAAAATTGTATACTAAAAGTAACACTACCATCCTTAAGGTTCCATTAGATTATAAATAAAAAAACCCAACATATAGATACATATACACACCTCACGATATTGAGCATAACACATTTCACCATACACATTGTAAGACAAGTAGTTTTCCCTCTCACGGGAGACAAATTCAAACTGTTAGCATGCCGAAATGTGACAATCTGATCCAATTTTTATACCGGAACATGGCAACCGATCCTAGTTAGCATATCGGAACATGGCAATTGAATCCTAGTTTTATGTCAAAACCTGGTAACTAATCCTAGTTAGTATGTCAGAACGTGGCAATCTGATCTCAATCACACACCCAAACAACAACTCAATATCACACATCTAAGCAAAACTTTCATAGCATTGATAATTTGCATATCTCGTTTCAACATCTAAGACCATTATTGCAAATGCATATATATACAAGTATCACAAAGGAACAGAACAAGTATATATCACACCATCATAGAGTCAGAGCCATTACCTAGTCATATGCTTAATTACGTATGGGCTCCTTGGATTTTTCTTACAACATTACACAAGTCCAATCCTAGTTCTTTGTGAAGTTTATTTACAAGTTTTCTTTAAACTAACTACAACTCTTCATCACAATTATCACTACAATGTTCAAAAATAGTATATTCGAAAATTATTCTTCCTATAGGTAGGATAACTTAAGAAAAAACCTATTCAAGAACACAAATAAGAACCTCGATCGGTTACAGTCTCAACACGACACTAACCCCATAAACATTGAACTATAGTAACTTTCCACAGAATTTACTCGGTGCACGAAGGTCCACACATACCTCATACTATTGAATCCATATATTAAATGGTAAGCATAGATTTACAAATACTCCATGCATAAAACCTAACCTACCTGGGTAACAAATAAATTGTACAGAGTATGAGTTTGTTTCTAGCTTTTTTGGATTGTCTACGTTGAGTTTGGCCAAGATCTCGCAAGATTTCTCCATCCTTATGCTATAAAGCTCCCTCTCCTTCTTTCCCTGATTTGAAATAACTTTTCTAGGGTTCCAAGAATAATTAACAACTATAGGTTATTTTTGGAAAAATGGAAGATAGGGATTTTTCAAAATTCAAATTCTGCCTCCCCGATCTTGATTTAACAGGGTAAGTTGTCGCTGCAGCGACACTTGTACCACCGTAGCGGGACAGTAACCAGATTTTTCTTGTGAATTTTCCTCTTCTCAAATAACTACGGTTCGGTTTGTTACACTTTAAGAAAATATAACATGAGTAAAATCATTCTACACTAGACTGAAAAAACATTTAACATCCCAAAAGAGTTTTGAGCTAAGACTTGAAACATCCTTCTTAGTGAGATGTTTTTACAAAAGAATTTAATTTTTTCCTAAGTATTTAGGTAACTAGATGGTAGATTTTTGTGTTCCAAGAAGATCTAAGGAAAGTCATTCATGTCATTCCTAAGTTTCTGAATGTTTCGGTTCAACTTCAAATGACCACAACCTTCAGTACAAAAGTACATAATGAGTTAGGTCGCCCATAAAAATATTAAATTAAAGATATTTGAATTATATTTACAAACATTGAGTTTGCTAAATTTTGATCTATTATGAGGGAGATATGCATGTATGAAGTCAGGCTGTCCAAATAAGGAAAGTTACCAAAAAAATAGTAAGGGTATTTTGGTCTTTTCCTTACCTAATAAGATCTAATTCATATTAATAAAGTTTAGGGGTATAGTCTGATTATGTTCAGTTTTATAATCCTAATATGCGTCTAGGGTTTTAGTTGAGAGTTCAAAAAGAGAAAAGAGGAAATGATCAAGACGTTCGTCCAGGTTCTCGAGTTCTGTTGCGTATTTTTGTCATGGGATTTATCCATAAGAGGTTTGGAAGCTTTGACAATGTTGGTTCTATTCATCCATACAACAATCATGCTAATTTCATCATTAAATTCGTTCTACAAAGTTGAAGGTTTGATGTTCTACAATTGTTTTCTTGAAATTGGCTTTTGTTCTTCAGTTTAGATGAGATCCACCAGTTCTTCAAGAAATCGTTTCAGTTTTAGAGTTGTGTTTGATTATATTATTGTGTACATGTATTTGGTATCTAAATCTAAATATAAATTTAGAAAAATTATCGAATCTAGACGAATTGTGGTTAGAAAACAAGGAAGAAAAGTCAGGCAAAAAAGCAGGATCAAGACTTCCTCGCGGATCTGTTCCTCAAAAGTGAAATTTCTTTTTTGTACGTCAGAGAGAGATCTCTGAATCCACTACTTCTAAAATTATTATTACCAAATATTATAATTCATCTCCGCATCAGGGACTTGCTTCCTAAACAGAGTTTTTTCAACAATTTCTCATGATTAACTATCTAACACACTTGTAATCATCATAATATTTTTTAATGACAAATCATAACCTTGAATTCATAATTCAAATTCAAGGTAGACCTGAGAGTTAAGTTTTCAAAGTTCTTCCGAACATTTTAAGAAAGTCTGTTCGAGTCTTTTTGAAGAGTCTTCTATAATTTCTAATAACTTGTTTCAAGACTCGAGCAAGTTAGTATGAGAATGAAAGTAATATTCATGAGTCTAATATATCATCATTTGGTCCTTCATATCATGAACCATAACTCTTGAATTCATAATTTACATTCAAGAGAGAGTTAAGAGTAGAGTTCAAGAAAGTTTTTGAGTTCAAATGTGAATCCTTTGAGATCAATATCAATTTAAACTAAGTTTTGAGAATGTAAGAATTATAATGAGAAGAGTCGTATACGGAGTTCCATAATGTTTTTTTTTACCTTTGAGTCGAGTAGTTCATGATAATAAATTTTGCATGAACTCTATACATTTAGTATCTTCGAGAGGAGTAGCATCTTCGAGTCCTAAGTTTTTTAGCATCAAGTTCCTAATGTTTTTGAGATTATATTACTAATAACGAGACTATTAAATGTTATCCATGAATTCCTTGAGTTGACTTGTTAATGACCATCATTTTGCACGAACTTTATTTTTTGAGCATTCTTGAGATGAGTAGTATGAAGAAGCCCTTCAGTTTAGTGTTCATGCCCATAATTCCTCATGAACCCTATGAGTTGAACATTCTTTAAATGAGTAGTATCATTGAAGTTGTTAAGTTCTGAGTTGTTGTGTTTTGAGTTCTATGTATGGTTCTTCAAAACCTTGAATTGAGTCGTTCACGTACATCGTTAGGCATGAACTCTATTTTGAGAAGTCTTTTACAAAATTTTCTAAACATGTTTTAAGACTTAAGCACTTGAGTTGAGAAAGAGTAGAGTGGAATTCATTTTCTTTAAAATGATATATAGGAACTAAGTAGTCCCAAGATTAAATGTTTTCACATTTAAAAGAGTAGAATACTGAGTTTTTCTAAAGAGTTTTTAGTAGTATCTCTTTTTAGAGAAAGATTTTAAGTAATAATATCAAACCACATATAGAGTTATATTTCTAAAATATGAGCTGAGCATATTTTTGGGAGTAGTATAGAGCACAAATATAGGAACTAGTTCAGATAATTGTCAAGTCTCCATAAACCATGTAGCCAACACGGGTACAAAGGGTCATACTTTTTAGATGATGCGTTTATGCTTTTAAGCATGGACTAGTGGATACACTTAGTTGAGAGGTCTTATACCCTGACAAAGCATAGGACAATTATGGTAGCATGGGTAAGACGTTGTATCATCATATAGCTTAAAATTATGGTTGTCGGTTAGAGAATCTCCCACAGAGTTATCTTATATTTTATTATATAAAAATTGAGTTTTTATTGTATTCTTCAATACATTGAGTTGCAATCTAGTGTTTTAAAAACCTTCCATAGGTTACATCTTTTATGTTTGCTTTATTCTTGAGTATCTTGAGTTGTGAATGTTGAGTTGAACTATGTTTCATTGATTCGAGTAACTTATTGTTTAGTCGATCCCCATTTCATTGAATTGTGAACCTTATTACAGAGGTGAGTATCTTATTGTTGAGTACTTTTAAGTTGAGTGTGTTTGAGCAGTTTTGAGTATCCTTGAGTATAACTTAAGTTGAGTGAGTTGAAAAGAGATAAGTAAGATTCTTTTTTATCAAGTTCAAGCGTATGTTATGCTTTAGCATTCCCCTTACATACTCATAAATTCTATGTACTAAGCCATTTGGCCTGCATCATTTTTCATAATGTAGATACAAGTATTAAGGATCATCAATAGGCGCTTCGTTGATACAACATGCAGTTAGAGTTAGCTATGGTGCCTCATTTTTTCCGAGGATGTCATTACTTTTGTTGTAGTTTTGTTAGGATGTCGTCTATTGTCCCAAATTCAATATTCAACATTTAGAGACTTCATAGATTATCAATAGAGTTTCAAAAGTCTGTTCATTTATTTTGTTAAATATTTTAAAGACTTAAGTTGCCTATTTTATGGCGAGTCGAATATATTATTTTTATTCAGAGTTATTCAGTTGAGTTAAAGATTTGTAATTGAGTTCAATTAATTTTATTTAGTTTTAAAGATTTGTATGCTTTAGTTAATCTTCCCCTCGTAGTCAGCATATATGAGGGTGTTCGAGCACCGGACACGTCCAGGGTGTCGGCTCGGGTCATGAAAAACTTGGTATTGGAGCATAGAGTTTAAGTGTCCTAGGGTGTCTATGAAGTCGTGTCAAGTATGATCTTATTTATGATTGTGAGGGACTCACTTCTATAATCAAGTATCTACAAGCATTTAAGAAAAATTTCACTTCTTTCATACTCTAATCATGCGATAGACCTATGTCATAGAGATTTATTCATACTCGTACATTTCTCATATTCATTACTACCCATCATACTAGAGGTGGTTTAAAAGTAAAGCCCAAGATCCTTACAGATAAATTATTCTTACCAAAAGCATTGAGGAAGTGATGAGACTCCAGAGGTGCTTGACAGAAGCCAATGAGTGAGTAAGTGTTTAGTTTCAGAGTAATGCCTTCATCAATCATGCATTTAAGCTAAAAGAGAGTTACACCCTCTTCTTTAAGCCTAGTTTAAACTGGGTTTCTTTTAAGGATGTACTAAGACTTGAGTACTTGAGTTTGAGGATTGCGAGAGTTGATTCTCTTTTTAAAAAAAATGACTTATGAGAACTAACTATTCCCAAGATTAAATGCTTTTACATTAAACATGAGAGGAAACACCAATTCTAAAAGAGTTCATAAGCAGTTTCGAGTGCTATCTCTTTTAGAGAAATTATTTTAATAATAATGTCAATGTTCATGATGAGAAAATTTTTATTTAGATCATGTGAGCTAACTTATATTTTGGGAGTAGTATAAACAACTCACATTCCCCACGAACCATGTAGCCAACGTGGGTCAAAAGGGTCATACTTTTCAGATGATTCTTTATTTCTATTTAAGAGTATCTTAGTGGGTACACTTAGTTGAGGAGATATACACTCGTGGCAAGGTATAGAAAAGTTTGAGCAGCGTGGGCGATACTACATATTATCACATAACTCATAGTGATGGTTGTCTGTTAGAAAATTTCCCAAACAAAGTTATTTATTATTTTTACATACAAACAGAGTTATTATTGTATTATCAAATGCATTTAGTCTTTATCTACTATTTTAAATGATTTATATAAACTACATGTTTACTTTTGTTTTTATACTGAGTTAGTTGAGATTGAGTTGAGTAGCTTTAAGGTGAGTATATTTAATTTTATCGAAGTTCAAGCTTTATGTTATATTCAGTTTTCCCTTACATGCTCATACATTCAACGTACTAATTTCATTTGGCCTGAATCGTTTCATGATTTAGATACAAATGATCAGAGCCATCAACACGATTCATTGATACCATTTGAAGTTCCAAAGTTATTTGGTGAGCATCCTTGCTTTTGGAGGATCCCTCATTTATGTTTTATCATGTCAATTTTTTTATTAGGATGTCATGGGTCATATATCGTTGTCTATCTTAGTTAGTAGAGGCTTCATAGATAGATAGGCAGTCTTTCATTTCCATTGCTTTTGTCGAGACTTGAATTGCTTCTTTGTACAGTTGAATGTTTATTTTAAATATTCTTTTATGTATTTGAGACTTTTGAGTTAAAGCTTTCCTTTAAGTTCTTTTATTGATGAGTAAGTCTTGCTCGAGAGTTGAGTCATGACAAGGGTTCGCTTGGAGCCAACAATGGTTCTCAATTGTCGGTCACTTCCAGGGTGTATGCTCGGGGCGTGACATTCTCAAACCCCATTAAAGAACCATATCAACTAAAAACTACTTGATCGATCTTCTTCTCCCTTAACCCAAATGCCCTCTTTTCTTTTTCCCTCATTTTTCTTCAAGAATTTCAAGATCCATTTCAAATAATATGGTAAAAATTCTAGTTAATATTATATTGAAGTTGAAGGATTCAAGATAATGTATAAATTGTTGAAGTCTTCTCTCCATTCAAATTTTTATATCTTCTTCTGCTTCTTATCTTTACGCAAGTTAGTCTACATATGTCATTGAGGAAGGTTATATTGACACATTGGCACCCTTATGTTATGTTGTATTTTTCCGATCTAGGATATATTGGTAAATTCTTTAGAGTAGTGGATAAGTCCTAATGATAGTAAAAAAGAATGATCGTGCAATAACGGATATCTGGAATGAGTACTGTGAAATGATTAGTAATCATATCAATCAAGTGATAGAATTTTATGATCTTGAGGAGGAAATTCAAAATAATTGTATTTTGGGATTTAAGAACGTGATGCCAAAAATTAATCCAGTCCTGGACAACAACCATCCCCAATATCATCAACGAGTGAACTTGCGCGAAGGTTCTATTGGTTTCCCACCCGATGTTCGAAGAATCTAACTAAGTTTGAATCGCACTAATGATCTTGAATATCTGGAAAGTCAAATGAAAATACAATGTTGAAGAAGAATAAGACACAAGTATAAAAAATAACTTGTGGAAGTCATGTTAGAATTGAAACTAACTTAGTCATAGTACAAGCTAATAGTTAGTGTGTTTATTTCTTATGGATTTAAATAGTAGCTATACTTACTGAACTTACAAATGGTGTAGTTTACGTTTCATTCCATTTTAATCCCTACGTGCTTGTGAATGGTTACAAGTATCTTTTTGATACAGATATTCTATTAAAAGGCTGATACATACCGTTCATTTTCTTGTTCTTATATACTGTTTAATTTTCATAAAACTCCACTGAGTGAAGATATGCTAGTATATTGCTGCATCTTAATCCCTTATTACCTTTAATGTGACTGCTAATATTGTATTATCTCCATCAATGAGTCTATTATTTTTTATCATCTAGCTCACATTGGAGCATTTCGTTATATTTTTTTTCTTTTCCTTTGCAACTTGCTGACATAGCAGCATGTTGTGTTTAAATTAATTTTGTTTTTGTTGTTGGCAGCAATTAGCGTGGGGGCGGAAGTTGGCCTCCTGTGCGCTCCGAGCGCGCGACTGGCCTAAATGCGAGTGCACGTCGCGGCAAGTAGTGGTTGAAACTCAACTCTCTCTTGTTGTTGTGGCTACAACCAGTAGCGCGTCCGGACTCCCAGACCCTCATTGTGCCTCGTAAGGAGCTCCGACCCCGACCCCAGGTCAGGCAGGATTCCCCGCTGAGTTTAAGCATATCAATAAGCGGAACTGTCCCTTTGAGTCTATATTGTTAATTGGTATTATTATTATTATTGTTATTATTGATAATAAGATCATCGTTGTGGTAGTAGTATCATTGGTGGTAGTAGTGGCGGTGGTGGTAGTGCTGATGGTGGTGGTGGTGGTGGTACCCTTACCACTAGATTGCATGTATCGTAAACGAACATGCAGTTACCTCGAAGAAAAACTGCCTAAAATGGTATCAGATCCATGGTGGTGATAGTGATAGGTGGTTTAGTCAAATTCTTTCCATCCCTAGATTGCATGAATCGTAAGCGAACATGTAGTTACATCGAAGAGATCCTGCCTAAAATGGTATCATCCATGGTGGTGATAGTGATAGGTGGTGTTAGTCAGACATAGTGGTGGCAAATGGGCGGGTTGGGTCAAATTTGAGCGGGTTTGAAATGGATAATCATTCAACCTGCCCATATTTGATATGGGTAAAAATGGGTTGGTTAATAAATGTATTGGTTAAAATACTAGTTTACTCATATTTTATCCATATTTCATGAAAAAATAGTCCTTTACTTAAGAATTCAACATGGAGAAATTTTTTAGTTTTTTTTTAAATGAAATCTATTGAAAATGCTTCATTTAGTTATATTTTTACTATAAAGGTTAAAAAAACATTTTAAAAAAATTGAGTTGGGGGGAGGGGGGGGCTGATTGGGGCAAGGGGGTTCCAGGGTAGGGTGAAAAAAATATTTGAACTTAAAAATATTTTTTTAAAATAAACTTAATGTTTTTGAAGGGTGGGGATTGGTTGGGGGTTGGTAGGAGTAGGGGTGGGGGGACGATTGTTGGGGGGGTTTCAGAGTAGGGTGAAAACATAAATATTTAATGTTTAAAATATTTTTTTAGAACAAACTTAATTTTTTTTCTTGGTGGGGGTGGGTGTGGGGGGACGATAGTAAGGATGAAAAAATGAAATTTTGAAGTTGAAAACATTTTTTAAAAACAAATTTTAAAAAAAAGTTTTTTTGGGGGGGAGGGGATCGAGGGTAGGAGTGAAAAATGAAATTTTAAAGTTCAAAATATTTTTAAAAATAAGCTTTAAAAAAAATTTGGGCGAGGTGGGGGTGGGGGGTCTAGGATAGGGTGAAAAAAAATAGTTGAAGTTAAAAATATTTTTTTAAAACAAACTTAATATTTTTGAAGGGTGGGGATTGGTTGGGGTAGGGGGCTGGTAGGGGTTTGGGGTTGGTAGGGGTAGGGGTAGGGGGGACTATTGCTGGGGGGGAGGGGGGTTAGGGTAGGGTGAAAAAATAAATATTTAAAGTTAAAAATATTTTTTTAAAACAAACTTAATTTTTTTTCTTGGGGGGGGGGGGGGGGGGGGGGGAGGGGGGGACGCTAGTTAGGAAGAAAAAATGAAATTTTGAAGTTGAAAACATATTTTTAAAAATAAACTTTTAAAAAAATGTTTTTTTGGGGGGGAGGGGGTCGGGGATGAAAAATGAAATTTTGAAGTTCAAAATATTTTTAAAAAATAAACTTTAAATTTTTTTTTGGGCGAGGTGAGGGTGGGGGGTCCAGGGTAGGGTGAAAAAAATATTTGAAGTTAAAAATATTTTTTAAAAACAAACTTAATATTTTTGAAGGGAGGGAATTGGTTGGGGGTAGGGGGCTAGTAGGGGTTTGGGGTATGTAGGGGGCAGGAGGTGGGGGGACGATTGTTGGGGGGTTTAGGGTACAAGTGAAAAAATAAATATTTAAACTTGAAAATATTATATGAAAACAAATTTAATTTTTTTTCTTGATGGGGTGGGGGTGGGGGTGGGGGCCGATAGTAAGGATGGAAAAATGAATTTTTGAAGTTGAAATCATTTTTTAAAAACAAACTTTAAAAAAATTGTTTTTTTGGGGGGAGGGGGGGAGGGGGTCGATGGTAGGGGTGCAAAAGTAAAATTTTGAATCAATTAAAAAATAAACTTTGAATTTTTTTTGGGGCGGGGGAAGGGGTGGGGGTCGAGAGTTGAAATATTAATAGGGACTCACATATGAAAGTTTTGAAAAATCACTTCTAAAGCTTGGCAATAGAAGGCTTATTGAAAATTTGGAGAAAATTTGCAAACCCATATATGACCTGTAGTTTACCCATAATATACCCATATTTTAATAGATAAAATATGGGTATAAGGCTAAATATTACTCATATTTAAAATCACTCTTTCAATCCATATTTGATGGGCTATTTGGGCAGGTCAGTGAAAAGTGGTCTTAAATTGTCAGCACTACAGTGAGACACAACGACTGCAACATTAACTGCAACAACAACAACAACGATAACAACAACAAAAGAAGAAGTCTATCATAAGTCTCAGATCCATTTAATACTTCATAAGAAAAGTGATTGGGACGTAAGTCATATATCACATATAATTTTGAATTTAAAACAAAATAGAACATTAAAAGAGTCTCGATCCTCGGAACATGAGGAGTCACCAATCTCTCCAAAAGATCAAAGGATCAATCTAGCCACAAGTGTGTGAAATAGGGATTATACCCTACATTAGTGAAAAAAATGTAGTCACAAATATGCATTAGTAGATAGAATGTATCACGACTCAAACGTACACCCTAGACGTGGCCAGCACTCGAGAACCATTGCTGATCTTCAAGAGAACCCTTATCCTGGTTAACTATAGGCAAAAGGCTAACTTGAGCATACATAAGAATCAATTTACGTTTGTTTGGTACTGCTATTTTTAACTAACTTTCAACAGGGGTGTGTCCCAATAATTATTTGGACTATTTTTGCTGACTATGTGTTTTACTGCTGTTTTTAATATTATTTGTCCTCGTCTGTATTATGTTTGTTCTTTCCTACAATTCTTCTTACAAAAAGGGGGAGCTATTTTGTCCTCTCAAATCTAAAGAGGAGGGGGGGCAGCAAGCGTACATACAGTCAGGTAAATACCTTTAGCTTAAGATGAAATTCTTACCAAGTTGTCATTATCAAAATGGGGGAGATTTGTGAACTCCTTAGAGTTACGTAATTTTTAAAATTGACACTTAACACATTACTTACACATTTCACAGGCCATGAAATTGAAACGGAATGAATCCACGTAGAAGTCACCATGATGGAAGGAAAGAACAGGGTTGATTCTTATAGAACCTGATAGAAAGGAAAGGCTAAATCTAAGGAATCGATCCAAACATAAAGATGGCCTAGATTCAGCAATCAACAAATTTAAGGAGATCACTTATTGAAAAAATCAAATCAATGGATCAGCAAATCAAATTCACAAATAGCATCAAGCTATCAAGGAAAGAAGAAGACGAGAATCAAGCAAAAGATCAAAGGATTTAGAAAGCCAAGCCAAGAAGAATAGAAATAGTGATTTACCATGCACATATCTGATATGGACATGGATCAGCAAATAGCTTCAATCAGGGAATATCTCAACCATCCTTGATTGAGAGTATTATCCCTTGGGTTCTCCTTACAATGAACAAGAGTCCATGGCTATATAAACGACTCTCAGAATTAAGTGTGAAGTAGGAAACTTCACTTGATCTTATAGAACAGTTTTTCTTTTATATTTCATAAAGCTTTCTAAACTCTTGAATGGAAAAGAAAAATAAAGACAAGTAGAGTTAGTGTCAAGGTATCTATCAGATTTGCATATCAGGCAGGATCAAGCCACACATACGTTGTACTATCAAAGCTCTCTTCAAAGCTCTTAAGGAAATTGCAACCCAAGGGAACTGAACTCGACACCTCAGTGATCTGAACAAGCATAAAAACACTCGTGCCCTTTAAATTACTGCATTTTATCTTAACTGTTTATTTAGCCTACTAATGTGCAGGTGAGTCTATTGTCCTTTTCAGGAAGTCGACTGTTTATTTAGCACTTTTGTAAATGTCCTTAAAGCCTACAATGATATTAGAACAATGACAACTAACCAATGTCGGTAAAAGCTTTAGAACTCTCTGTTAATGTACACATTCATTGCCGCTAAAAATTATTTTTGCAGTAGTGTCATTTATAGACTCGGTCTGCACAACTCTTTTACTAGAGACTATAAAGATATCCTCAAATTAATTTAGTTTGAAGAGCAACAAGTTGTATTTCGATTTCATCTTTTTACAAGGAGAAGGTGATCAAGATTGTGTACTGTACAAATACCTAGAACATACCTTTGAAGCTTCATGTTAAGAGTGTGAATGCTAAGTAGATGTGATGTTCAAATATTTAGTCTTAGTAGCAGTAAATGTAGGGGTATTAGGGAAGCGCCCTGCATTCTTGAACCCAATCCAATGGGAGTTTTAGTGGATGAAAAGCTACATTGGTTGAGTCAAAAGACCTAGATGATGAAGGATTTGGTCAAGTTCCTAGGCCTCATGTCAGATTTAACCAACTAGAATATCTGATTATGATCTTATAGTTCTAGGAGGGCGTCTTCATGCTGTTTAAGCAAATCGGTGTGTTAGCGGATGGTTGAGGATTTGGATAATGAAAGAGTAAAATGTGAGAGATTCTTGGGTGATGATGTTTCCTGTGAAGCCTTACACAGCAACGCGTTATAATGATAAGCAAATCACCCAGATTTCTATGCATGCTAAAGAGTGGAGAGATCTTGTTTGACTATGATCAATGCCTAATTATCGTTCAAACTGCAGTCTATGTTGGTACCCTCAACTGGGAAAATTTTCTGTAAGCTTCATACTGCCATTGACAGTAAATCGTTTTAGCTTTTTATACTAAAACAAACTTGAAATATTCTACTCTTTATTCTACAGGCACAGAAGGTGAATTATGATAATAATCTTTAGTTCTGTTTTCTAGAATATCATAAAATAGGTTTATCATTCAACAAATAAACAGGAAAACAAAAAAAAAAGAGAAATACCGATAGACAGGCCACCATAGATGGAATGTGAAGGCATTGTAGTGGTCTTTTCATCAAAGAATTAGATATACATACAAAAAGTTGTCATATTGCCAGTTTGGTTCCCCCCTCTCTCCAGAAAAAATAAAAGAAATAGTACTAGTATATTTACTATCAAGATCTCATTTACAATTTACAGGCTCCATTCAACCCCAATTGCAATACAATGCTTATCAAGATTTGTTTACGAGTTCTATCTTCTAAATGGGATTTGAGTAGACTTTAATTAAATCCTATCAAAACAAAACTCTTTAACTAAGAATTCATCCTGATGGTTTAGTCGATTATGAAGCACTATCATCTTATCCACCTCCAAACGAAAGTCAGCACTATAACTGTTAAGATCATTCCAGCATATTTGATCCATCTATCAACACGATTCCTCTTCTCAATAAGTCTTATTACAGAATTTGATATCCCCACAGTGTTGCGCACATCTAATGCTTTTCGTTGAGCTCACTGCAACAAATCATCACATAAGATACCAAGAGTTCAACAATAGCGGGGAAGACTTAACGTAAAGTTTTGACTTATTTGTAGACACTAGCACTGATCATGGCAAAGACTTCTCTTAATAAGAGTAAATAGGAGAGCATCTATATTAAATGTATTATAAGTAAAAGGGAAGTCTGATGCATCAAGCATTACATGTTCAAGCGGGGTCTAGGGAAGGGCCACACCGCAAGGGGCTTAATATAGGAAGTTACCCTAACAAAGCACTGAATCCACAGTTTGAATCCTTGATTTATAGGTCACACTGACTCCACAGTTTGAATCCTTGATTTATAGGTCACACGGAGACAACTTTACCATTATTCAAGGTTCCCCTTCATTGTATTAGTATAAGTAGATCTTTTTCTTCACATTAACACAGGGGTTACCAGCCAAGAACTTGCATATTTAATCTGAAAATTCATCAATGTCAACTAGGATAAGCAAGTTTATGTGATCAGCCACCAATTTCAGACCGAAGATTTGGGACAAGATCAAAAATAGTCTCTGAACCAGAGCCAGCCAACAGGAGCTCAAATAGTATGACTTGTTAACAGTCCCTATTCACATTCTTGCTTAGTTGCTCCCTTCTTTTTAATATAGAAGAGGCAGTAGTAAAGAGTAAAACTTGATTATCTTGCTTCATAACTAAGTTTAGAAGCCACAGATCTTTCATTGCCCATCTATTTGCCCAATGAGAAGGAAGCAAACCACCGTCAGCCAATGAGTACAACTTCTCAGCCTTCTGTCCTTGAACCAACCATAAGCAGTTAAAATTAACAAAGTGACTGTTTGGGTTGACTTATTCTTAAGTGTTTTGGCACATCGGGTAAAGTTAAAAAGTGATTATAAGTACTTAATTTTAAGTCAAAATAACAAAATAAGCCAAAAGCCATAAGTTAGAAATTCTAACGTATGACTTTTGATTTGTAAGTCATAAGCCAAAAGTCAATCCAAAAGGTTCTTAGTACAATAAGCTAAGACACAGACAACAGTCTTACCAAAAATATAGGCAATTTCCTAGTTAAAGTAGGAGAGTTTCCCATCAGTTCAAACTCTAAAATATAATGCCATTGCAATAACAAAAACATACTGCATATCTACCCAGTACAATATGTAACCGAGTAAATTAGAAGCTTGTTTACCTTTTTATGCCTAATGTATATAAAATTTAAATCAGGTGATCTACTTTAGGTACCTTTAGACGATCCCTTTGCTCACTATATTTTGAAAGAATACCTGTCTCTGTTGCCAAGGTTTCTTCAAGCATTCTGGATGAGCTACGAGCAGATTGCATTGCCTGAGCTTTGTCATCAAAAATCCTCAAAACATGAGATGAATCAGCGCTCTACAACATTATAAAAATAAATTAGATGGAATTCATGAGACTACAGAATTATTCATCATACATGCACTAAAAAAATTACACACAACTCTCCCAAGTAATTCTGTTCTCTCCCGGACTTCTTGCATCCTTCTCCGATGCCGTAGGTTATATTTGTCCACACTATCTTTCAAAGAGTCAGCCACTAGTTCCACTTTCCTGTACAAGTAAGACACAGTCTTTCAATTGTGGAATTATAAATTTAGAGTGAAAGACAAACTACGACTAAGCAAGTCTCTCTCTCTTTGACTACACAAAGAGTAAGCAAAATTACATTGGTTTATGAAAATTGTGCTTTCTCCGGTGTATTCCACTATTCATGTTTAATCTATATGAGAAAGAAAAGTTGCTAAAGTATAGGACTAACAAATCCTTCGGGGTGGCCCACTGGTTTGAGCTTGGGACTTCCAGCTTGGAGGTCTCAAGTTCGAAACGTCTTGCCAGCAAAAAGCAAGGGGTTTGCCTTTTGGGTCGAGCTCGTCACACCGG
Source organism: Solanum lycopersicum (assembly GCF_036512215.1). Classification (NCBI taxonomy): domain Eukaryota; kingdom Viridiplantae; phylum Streptophyta; class Magnoliopsida; order Solanales; family Solanaceae; genus Solanum; species Solanum lycopersicum. Next base: position 52,064,899 of record NC_090804.1, on the reverse strand, counting down.
GCTTAGCTAGTGCAGGTTACTTCTCTTATGTGGTTTGCGAGATATTGCATAGGAGTGAGGGTTTTACCCTGTGCGCGCGGGTTTCCCTTGTCGTCAAAAAAAAGTATAGGACTGACTATTTTGTACGTAGAAACCCACATGAATTACATGATTCATCTTCACTCAACTTTTTACTAATCAAAAGGTTGAAAAACTAACTCAGCCTCATCAAATTTGATGAGCCCTTGCCTTAACTTTCTAGAATCATCAAATATGGTTCAAACTTCTTTTGGTTTTTCAAAACGGTTCTACTTAATTTGAGAAAATTAAAACAGCGAAAATTCTCCCACAAAACATGCATTTACAGTATAATCTAGAACATTAACAATTAAAATTGTACAAAATGCAACTTTTTTCAAATAAAAGCGATGACTGATTGGATAATCCAAATCCGGATATATACCAAACTAATCAGGTTTTATCTTTCAACAATCCATACAGATGGATCCTACGAGATCATACAGCATCATATAATCTGAAAACTGAGACCTGTAAAAATTTGAGCATGTCAAGGACCCAAAGAAATGCATTTTGTCTAGTTTTCTACTGCACCGATAGGAGCATTTTCACGTGAAAAGATCTAAAATTTATTTAAAATGGCATGCAACGACAACAATATACTCAATATAGTCCCACAAAGTGAGATCTGGCGAGGATACAGTGTTCGCATTATTTAACCGTACCTTAGAGATAAAAATGACATGCATTATCTCAAGATTTATATTAAGAATTCACTGCTTCATCTCAAATTGCTGAATGATAAAGCGTCCTCAATTCTAACTATGTAATATAAAGAACTCTATCATTGGCTCATAGTCAGATGGAGTGAAATCTTATTAGTATTTTCAACTTGATCAACCAATCAACTATGCTTTAATATCAAATCAGTTGGCATTTCATATGAATCCTCTAAGCCTAATCAACCAATCAAGTTTGATATTAAGAAATCACTGCTTCATCTCAATCAATCAACTATGCCTCAATATCAAATCAGTTGGCATGTTAGCCATATGAATCCTCTAAACCTAATTAAGCCTAACACGAACAGCCAATTGAATCTCAACAATAGGGATCCTTAATCAAGAATATCAAAAAAAAAAACGAACAAAGAGGCAGTTGAAATCAAAATTAAAACATCATAATTCCGGGAGGATAAAAAGGCAACCTTTTTCCAGAGATCACGTTAAGATTTAGCAGGTATGGAATGCCAAAGACGTTCCATTTCGGAGCAAAGTAACTGGATTTGGCTGATATCTTTTCTCAAATCCTCAACTGCTTTCTCCGAAGGATCATTCACGGCGGCGCCCGATGACAACTCGGAGGAAGAAGAGGTGTATTCAAAATGCTCGAGCTTCTCTAAGCCATCTCTGGTTTTGAGTAACAGCCGCCGGGAACTCCAATAGAGCTCCGATAACGTTCCGACACCGCCAGCCACCTCAGTGAACATCGCCATTGTTGTTTCGGTTCTTTTGGCTCCTGGAGTTTATTAATAATTGCAGAAATTCTATAAGGATGAGAAGGGTACATAAATTTGGGGTTTATATATTTACTTTCGTACATGAATTTCAAATATTTTTACTTCTAATTCTATTGGAAAATGATTTAAGTCATATTTTGAAAATAATACATAAATTGTAGTCTTTCTTATTAACTTTCGATATGAATTTGAAACCGAGATTTTGTGGAATGGTGTGGTTCCCCAATTATAGAACATAAGCTTCTATGGGATAATTATTTTAAGGAAAAAAATAACTTAAATACACAAGTATAAGTTTAGTATTCTTTAATTTTCCCTCTTTTTTTAAATATTACATAATTTTCTTTTATTTAATTTTAGTAAAAGTTTAGAGATACATAACCTTTTCTCTTCTATAACATACACTTCCCCAATATCATGCCTATTTTTTCTCCACTAAAACACTCAATCTTCTTAATCACTTTTTGAATTTTGAATTATTAATTTTAATTAAAAACGTTTCATAACATTTAATATGAAATTTTGAATTTCAAAATTCAAAAAATTTGAAATTTCTGAAAATTAGACCATTGTTCTCTGGTTCTTCTTCTTCTTCTTACTCCATCATCCGTCTATAGTTCTTCTTCTTCTTCTTAATCCATCATCTGTTCTTATTTTCTTTTTTTTCTTCTTGTTCATTGCTATATTACATAAGTCGTCTCTAGGTCATCTTTTTCTTCTTACTCCATCATCCGTTCTTTTTTTTTGTTCATTGTCCTATTACATCATATTAATGGATCCTTTTACTAATAGAAGAATTTATGATTCGGGCGATGAAAATTGAAAAGAAAATAGAAAAAGTATTTGCATGATCCTATGAATGTTCAAAGGGATTCAAACAAAGATTTTGGTGAATCCTCTAAATCAAAGGTTGACAAAATATACCAAAAAAAAGAGAAAAGAAGCAGCAACCATTGTTGTTGAAATTAGTAAAAATTTTATTAAAGGAATCCCATATGTATCATGAATTTTTGAAAATTGTTATCATGTATCAAACAATAAGTTTAATACATAACTACTCAGTGTGTTATAGTGTGTTAGTCGATGCATTGATATATGAATTAGATGTGTATCATATGATTTCCTATGTATCAAGAGTTTTTGAAAATTGTTATCATGTATCATTCAATAAGTTTAATAACTGCGTCATCAAGTGTGCTTGCTGATACATATCAACTCAGTGTGTTATAGTGTTTAGACGATGCATTGATACATGAATTTGATGTGTATCATATGATTTTCTATGTATCACGAGTTTTTAAAAATTGTTATCATGTATCAGTCAATAATTTTAATAACTGGATGTTCATAAAAATGTCTTTAAACTAGATGATATAATCTTGAATTTTCAAAATTTGAAATTGTTATCCAATTACGTGCTGAATTAATGCTTATTAATGAACTGTTACCATAATTTAAGCTGATTTAGATAACAAATTTAAATGTTCCATTTTTTTCTCCTTTTTAATCTTAACAGTTTTAAGTTACTGTGTATCATTTACCATGTATCACAACATATTAATGTATCACGCCACAACAATTTTAAGGGATTATTAGTAAATACTAAATTTGTCGGGACAGAATGTAATTATTGTATTACACTATGGGATTCCTTAAATTTATACTTATTTTATTTTCACTAACGGCTATTTTAGAAAGAAAAGAAAATGTGAATATAATTAGAGATCTTATATCCCATATTGGAATAATTATTTTATACGGCTATTTAGAAAGAAAAAGAAAATGTAAATATAGTTAGAGATCTTATATCCCATATCTCCAATGGATACAAACAACTATCAAGGATTTAACATGACAAAATGAAATACTAAAATTAATCAACTTGCTTGCATAAAAGATACAATTATTTTTCATATTAGTAGAGAGATACTCACTTGTGATGATCAAAAAAATTTCCAAAAACACAAAGAGGGTCTTAAGAAAATTTATAATCAATCAATATATATATATATAAATCTGAATCCAAAATCGCTGATGTGGCACTAGAGCCTCAATTTTTTTCTTTTTTTTTTCTTTTTTTTTTATTTTTTTCATAAAATATTTTTTTAGCAATTATAAAATTTAATCATATGAATTGAGTTACAAAAAATCCCTATCTATTGACATTCTCTACTTAATAGCATGTCTTTTCGATTCTCTTTTAACCATTTCTATATCTATAAATATCAATCATCTATGGAGATGTTGCATGTTCATTCACATTTCTTCATTCTTTTTTTTAGTAGTATAATGTTTTAATTTTATTTTCTTCATCTTTTTCTTCATCAATCAGGTAGTTAAGTAGTCAAAAAAGAAGACTTAGAAAAGATGATGTCACGATATGATCTTCACTTTGATGAAGATCATTGGTATATTCTTGAAAGATTCATCACATTATTTAGTACAAGTTCAACAAAATGAAGAAAGAAACTTAATTATCTTGGAGATTCATGCATAGAGAGTTCTATCAAATTAATATTTTAGATTTTTCCATGGTTGAATTAAAGGTATGTTATCTATGGTACACTTTTTTAATATCTACTGAATATTTTTGTACCTAAAAATATATGATATGGTCTATTATATTAGTAATCAATCACAAAATAAATGAATAAATATTTTTTTTAATATTGAATATTTTTAATAATATATTCTAATTGAGCACACCCGGTATCAATTTGTAAGAATACACTACATTGTTGTTTTAATTAAACATATAAAGTTTGTATTTTTGAAGTTAGTAATGAAATTGTATGAAGTAATTGAAAAACAAGATCTAATAAATGAAAATATTCATCCCATAATTGAAGATTTTGTAAATGTTTACTTATATGTTAATTGCGCTCCATGCAAATATTTTGTAATATTAAATACTTGTATTTTATATACTATGAAAATCATATTTTGTAACTCTTTTGAAGTATAATTAAATATAGATCAAAATAAATAAAATAGTGAATATAAATATTTAATATACATTTTATGAAATTTAAAAATAGAACAAACATATATGCCAAAAAATTTATTCATGCATTTGATAAATTAATTTATTTTTGTTAAATATATATCTTTTGGAAATTATAAATAAAAGATGAATACACATGACTAAATAAGTTGATTTGATTTTAAATATATTTTTAATAATAAAACACAAAAATTTGTACATAAAAACTTTTCATATGAGTATGATTAAATAAACATAAAATTATGATTAAAATTTTAAATTATTTTAATATACTAAGTAATGAGTATATGTTAGGGTGTTCATGTATTAATTTTATATAGAAAGAGGTGTAATCATTGATTTGATAATGCAAGAAGTATATTTGAAATGAAAATATATTATCGGAGTATTCAATTTAATTAACTTTTGAATTTTATTATTCTATACACATAATATGTGAAGAGGCTTATTATCTATCAAATATTTTTACGTAGTTTATATGAATCTATTTATCTTTATATTTCATATAAAAGATATAGATTAAAATATAGTAAACGAGTTAATAATTTAAAAAAAAACATATTCTCATTAGAGGTTGAATATATTGAAACTTAATAATAGCGTAACATTTTGGATAACATTCTTAAAAAATAAATTTGACAAATGATAACAATTATCTTTGATATAAATGCAACTAAAGAATCTAAAATATCAATAGATGTGCTTCATGCAAAAATCATACAAATTTAAATTGTATATTTAAAAAGGAACAAAAATAATTGAAAAACGAAATATTCAAAGGAGTTTTATCATATTAATAAGAAAAAGAATAATAAAACGTGTAGATGTATTTTATTAGTACTTTTCAGTTACTTTATAATATAATTCTTATATAAACAAGAAAAAAAGTACATCGGAGTATATGTTGTAATATAAAGATTCAAACTCATTGATATTCCAATAAAATGTAAAAAGTGACGTATTAACTACCTGTCCAAACAAAAAAATTACTAAGAAAATATATATTGACATTTGACATATTGATTAATAATGTACTATCCCTCATTTAATTGATTATAGATGTTAAATTTGTTAAGTTTGATTTCGATCGTCATCTCAAAACGATCTTCATAATTAATGTATAACTTAAAAAAATAAAGTGATGATATTACGTTTGAAAATAAAGAGAGCTATATAATTGATTGAAATAAAAGTAATTCTTTAATATTTATTTTGAAGGCCAAATTCCCTAGTTACAAATAAATTTGCATACTAATGCATTGAAACACATCGTGCACAAGTATACCTGATCGTCAAAGTAGTGAAGTTTAGATGCCTCTTAAAAATGCCGATAGGTCAGATTAGAAAAATGAGCTCAAGAAAGGTGGAGAGGGAAGAGTCTCCATGGAAAACAACTTTGTATCTTCTTTTAGACTCTGCGTTAGAAATTCAATTCGTTGGCACAAACAAAATTGAATGAGTGCTAAGACAATAACTTGGCGTCAAGATAGACATGATTTACTTTATAAATAAACTTAATTATTGACATGTATATACATTGTAGAATTGATGAAGATAACATGATTGGCATGTGGACATGGTGTTCGGATGTATAGATTGAAAAAGAAAGATGAGAGTTGACTCTAAGTCCAAAAGGAGTCGCTCGATTTTGTAATGTAAACATTTTGATTAAATAAAAACTTTAAATTTTAGAAAGGAAAAAAAAAAAGAATATTACCTACTAGTTACTTAAATATTTTCTCCCAAATGTGATTTTTGATTGTGAACTTCAAAATGTAATTAACACAATTAAAATTAACGATGACAAACATGTTGAGCTTTGGAGTAACAACTTCTCTTTTTTGAAGAGGTTTTTACAAAAGAATGTATAATTGCTAAACACGCACAATATCCATTAGTAGGGCGCTTGTTTGAAATACATGTCATATTATCCGACAAGACATATAACATTAATATAATTTGATTAGTGTGTCCTTATATGCATTAGTTCTTCTTATACAATTTTTATAGTTTGTAAATTTTATAATATTGAGCTTGTGTTGGTAACACCAAATTTTTAGAGTTGGTAAATTTTATAATATTGAGCTTGTGTTGGCACAAATTAAGACTATTGTCAAGATATATTAATTATGAAATGCATCAAAATTATTTTATTTATAACAAAGAGTTGTTTATTTTTATGTGGAAATATTGTTATATTATGTTATTCTACAAGAAAACCAATTTTTTAACCATGCAAAGTAATAGTAATTCAATAAGCAATTAGAGATAACAGAAAATGATGGAATGTGGTCCATGTAATCCTTATTGAAAAAGTAGATGGTGAAGCACGGGCTCCAACATGTCAAACACTTGAAAAGAAAAATTCAATAGTAATAGAAAAAAGTAAATATGTCACCCTATATAATTGAAACAAAAATGACTACTGAATATCTATAATTCAGAATTTTTCTATACATAGGTATTAGTACAAGTTCCTTCCTTACAATGTGTCCAGGAAAATGTGACTCTGCGAGCATTAGTTATTGCATTTTATTCCAGCTTGTGCTGCTTCTAATTGCACAACTGATAGTGAAAAACTTACAAGATAATAAAATTGCAAGATTACAATTGAAAATAAAATGAAGAAATTAATCTCTTCAGGCTGAGGCGCGGATATCTCGCTCTCTTTAAGGATATTCAAGCCCACTGCAGCAAATGTTTTCACCGGTCCAGCAGTAGTCCTCTTTGACTTGTCCCCTCCAGGATACAACAACCTTCACAAAGTATAACTCAACAACTCTGGACAAGAGTTGAGTCCAAAGCTCCACAAAAAAGAACACTTCCCTTCAACTAATAAGAACTCTCTTTTAGACTAACTCTTTCACCCTTTGTTTTCTTTTATGAATTGTGTATCTCTAAAACCAAATGAAGACTACCACTATTTATACTACAAGAAGTCTTCCTAGCAATGAATAGGAAGATAATGGAGGTAATAAATAGTGAAGGTAACAGCCTTAGGAGTTTCATAGGTTACAATGGGAGTTACATAGGTTACATAGGCTACAATGGGAGTTACATAGGTTACAAAGAGTAATGGAGGAATTAAGAATGAAATACATTGATGGATAACCAATGCTAATGGATGATGTAGAAGTCATCCATTCTAATGTTCATTCTTTAACTCCAAAATAAAGCAGTTTAATATGTTAAATATTAATATTAAAATGATAATAACCTAACAATCCCCCACTCATTTTAATATTTAGATCAGAGAGTATATCAGTTGAAGGAAGACTACTATGCATAATGAAGGTGTGCTCTGCATTGAACCTCCACTTAGTGAAACAGTAACTTTTACTCCAGAGTCGTAGTGGTCTCAGACTTGAACTATGACTGCTTAAGGGAAATAAAATATCACTGCTCACACATAATAATCAAGGTGTTGACATGAGCTTTAACAGCCAGCACGTTATGGCCATGTGCTATCCCGGTTTCATGAGTGCATTTGAGAATAAGCCTCATTCTCATAGGAAGCGACCTACTTCAACACATCACATAGGTGAAATCTGTCGAGAGTGCTCCTGTAAGATTAACACTCCACCCATACGGGCTACAAATATTCATTAAGAGTTTTATCGACACAACCTTCACAAACTACAAGAAATAATGCACTCACATCATAGGGAAGGAAAAAAATAGTGCATTTTTCACAAAAAGTCATCATATGATTAGTTTTTTCCCTTTGAACCTAGTTATAGGATCTCTAGTCCCCAAGTTGGGTTTCCTCATATATGACTCAAGGATTTGTAGGCTTCAATCCCATCCCCCTCGATGTGCTACAGACCTTTTCTCTTGTTAAGGCCTTCGTAAGAGGATCTGCAAGATTATCACAAGATTTGACATAATCAACATTAACGGTACCATTTGTCAAATACGATCTTACATTACTGTGTTTCCTCCTTATAGGTCTGGATTTACCGTTGTAATAATGATTTTGAACTCTACCAATTGCAGCGGTGCTATCACAATGAATTAAAATAGGAGGAATTGGTTTTTCAAAATAAGAAATTTGAAACAATAAATCTCTTAACCAATTCCCTTCCTCACTAGCTGAAGCTAAAGCAATTAGTTCAGCCTCCATGGTAGAGTTAGCAATTATAGTTTGCTTTTTTGATCTCCAACAAACAGCACCACCACCTAAAGTAAAGACATAACCAGTGGTAGAACAGGAATCACCTGACAAAGTGTTCCAATCTGCATCACAAAAGCCTTCGAGTACAGCAGAATATTTTTTATAGAACAAACCACAATTTTTTGTTCCAATCAAATATCTTATAACCTTCTTATAGCATGCCAATGTTCATTACCTGGCTTGCTTGTAAACCTGCTAAGTACTCCTACTGCATATACAATATAAGGCCTAGTGCAATCAATCATATATCTCAAACTTCCAATTATACTAGCATATTCCTTTTGATTTATTACATCATTTTCACTTTCAACAGGAAATAAGTGAACACTTGAATCAAAAGGAGTAGCAACATGCTTGCAATCATGAAAGTTATATTTTTTCAAAATTTTCTCAATATAATGTGACTAGTCAAGGAAAATCCCCTCACATGTTCTTGTTATTTTTATTCCAAGAATAAAATTTGCCTCACCAAGATCTTTCATATCAAAATGGCTTATAAGAACATTTTTAGCTTCATCAATAACATTCATGTTAGAGCCAAAGATCAACAAATCATCAACATATAGGCAAATGATCACATGTGAATTATTCCAAGACTTATATATATGCACTTATCACACTCATTTGTTTTAAAATCATTTTCAATCATGCAGGAATCAAACTTTTCATGCAATTGCTTTGGTGCTTGTTTCAAGTCATATAGGGATTTAGTAAGTTTACATACTTTGCTTTCTTGGCCTGCTTCAACAAAACACTTGGGTTGGTCCATATATATTTCTTCATTTAGGTCTCCATTTAGAAAAGCAGTTTTTACATCCATTTGATGAATTTGCAAATCAAAAATTGCAGTCATAGCAACTAAAAGTCTAATAGATGTAATTCTTGTTACCGGAGAAAAAGTATCAAAAAATTCTAGGTCTTCTAATTGTTTAAAACCTTTTGCAACTAGCCTAGCTTTGTATTTATCAATAGATCCATCCGGTTTCAACTTTTTCCGTAAGACCCATTTACAACCAATTGTTTTACAACCCGGTGGTAAATCAACTAACTTCCAAGTTTTATTAGAAATTAGAGATTCCATTTCATCATTTACAGCCTCTTTCCAAAAAATAGAATCATGTGAAGATAATGCTTCTTTCAAAGTTAGTGGGTCATTTTCAACATTTAACACATAAAAATCAGGACCAAAATCTTTATCTACTCTATCTCTTTTACTTCTTCTTAACTCAAAATCAACTTCTTTATTTTTCAAAGTTGAAGTAGAAGAACTAGGTAATGACAAAATATTTTGTTCAATCCTTTGACCCCCACTATTTTTAGTATCAAAAGGAAATTTATTTTCATGAAAAATAGCATAACCAGATTCTGTTACAATATTATCTTCAAGATTAAAAAATCTATAGGTTGTACTACTTGAAGCATAACCAAGAAAAGCACAAGTAGTAACTTTCTTACCCAACTTTGTAATCTTGGGTTCCATTAGCCTCACAAAGACTAGACAACCCCAAACTCTTACATATCCCAAACTTGGCTTGTAACCTTTCCACAATTCAAAAGGTGTCAATTTAGACTTTTTATGAGGCACACGATTCAACACATAACAAACAGTTAAGATAGCTTCACCCCAAAAATTTAAAGGGGCATGCGACTCAATAAGCATGGCGTTAGTCAATTCAACCAAAGTTCCATTTTTCCTTTCTGCTACTCCATTAGACAAAGGAGAGTAAGGAGGAGTAGTTTCATGAATTATTCCCAATGATCTAACAAAAGAATTAAACTCATTTGATTCATATTCACGACTTCTATCACTTCTAATTCTTTTTATTTTTCTTCCAAACTGATTTTCAACCTCATTGAGATAAGTTTTGAAATTTTCAAAAGCATCACTTTTATTTTTCATCAAGTAAACATATGTAAACTTTGAAAAATCATCAATTAAAGTGATAAAATATCTATTACCTCCACGAGTTAGAATTCCACCAAGTTCACAAATATCAGTATGAACTAATTCTAACAAATAAGTTTTTCTTTCAACTTGAAAATGAGGCATTTTAGTAATCTTGACTTTACTACAAGCCTCACATTTTTCAAAATTCTTTTTAACCATTGGGATTAATCCTAAACTACTCATGATTCCAACATAACGATCATTAATATGACACAAACGAGCATGCCAAAAATTAGTAGAAGAAAGCATATAAACAGAAGTAGAAGTTTTATTCATTTCAACATTCAACTTAAACATCCCATCACATGCATACCCCTTCCCCACAAAAATACCTTTCTTCACTATTACATATTGTTCTGATTCAATAATCTGTTTAAAGCCTGCTTTATTAAGAAGAAAACTAGACATCAAATTTTTTCTCATAAAAGGAGTATAAAGTAAATCTTTCAATGTTAATATCCTTCCAGAAGTAAAACACAATTCAACATCTCCCTTTCCAAGAACTTGAGTAGTGTGAGCATCACCAAGCATGATGGTTTTGGGCTCCTCAAAATGAGTGTATTTTTTAAACCAGTCTTTGTCATAACAGATATGACAGTTTGCACCAGAATCAGCCCACCATCCATCAACATTCTCAACCATGTTTATGTCGGTAATCACCGCCACAAAAGGTTCTTCGGTAACGTTTGCCTGAGGGTTAGGACCACGTTTCCGGAATCTGCAAAATCGAGCAATATGCCCACTCTTGCCACAAATAAAGCATGGTCCCTTTTCTTGAACTTGTTGATTTTGTGCTTGGTGATTTTCACCATTATTTTTCTTGGGAGGTCTACCATTATTTTTCTTGAATTTTTTTTCTTCTTAGGCTTTAAAGAAGTATTTTTGTGAGTTTCAGGAGTAACATTATTCAAAGTGATTAAATTTACCTTCGATGTGATGTTGTTCTCTTCTGTTTGTAAAAGTGCATCTTGGCCCCTTGCTTCTTCTTCCATGCGGATTTTCATTATCAAAGTTTCAAGAGAGGTTTCCTTTTGTTTGTGGCGCATAATTTTTTGAAATTCCTTCCAAGAAGGTGGAAGTTTATCCACTATGCCACAAACAATAAAGTTATCTCCAATTTTAACCTCTTCGGACTTAAGCTCTCCAACAATCATGATGAAGTCTTGAGCTTGATCTACCACTGATTTGTTGTCCATCATTTGAAAACGAAAAAATCTACTAGGTGCATATTTTTTCACACCAGCCTCTTCGGTATCATACTTACTCTACAATGCCTTCCAAATTTTTTTTGCACTAGAGTAAGTTCTATCATAATAATCATAAAAATTATCAGATAGACAATTAAGAAGATAATACCGACACTTATAGGAATCACCATCGTACTTTTCCACTTTCTCTAGATGAGAAATAGTTTCATCATCATTCGTAGTGGTGATGTCTTCTTTATTTGGATTCTTCTCAGTTAATACATAAGAAACATTGAGAAGACTTAAGTAGAAAAGTACTTTACCCTTCCATCTTTTGAAATGGTTACCATTGAACCGAAATGGCTTGTTAAGATCTCCCATCTTGACATCCACGGTTTTTTCAATTGTAGCCATCTTGGATCTCCTTAAAATTGATAGTGAAAAACTTACAAGATAATAAAATTGAAAGATTACAATTGAAAATAAAATGAAGAAATTAATCTCTTTAGGCTGAGGCGCAGATATCTCGCTCTCTTTAAGGAGATTCAAGCCACTACAACAAATGTTTTCACCGGTCCAGCAGTAATCCTCTTTGACTTGTCTCCTCCAGGATACAACAACCTTCACAAAGTATAACTCAACAACTCTGGACAAGAGTTGAGTCCAAAGCTCCACAAAAAAGAACACCTCCCTTCAACTAATAAGAACTCTCTTATAGACTAACTCTTTCACCATTTGTTTTCTCTTATGAATTGTGTGTCTCTAAAACCAAATGAAGACTACCACTATTTATACTACAAGAAGTCTTCCTAGCAATGAATAGGAAGATAATTGAGGTAGTAAATAGTGAAGATCATGGACTTAGAAGTTTCATAGGTTACAATGGGAGTTACATAGGTTACAATGGGAGTTACATTGGTTACAAAGAGTAATGGAGGAATTAAGAATGAAATACATTGATGGATAACCAATGCTAATGGATGATGTAGAAGTCATCCATTCCAATGTTCATTCTTATAACTCCAAAATAAAGCAATTTAATATATTAAATATTAATATTAAAATGCTAATAACCTAACAATAACTCTTGACTCAATTGCTCAAAACTGATTGTTGTTAACTAATAAAAAATAATAATTTCTTAGTTAACCTTCTCCAAGTACCAAAGAAAAAAAAAGTGATTTTAGATGTTTCTTTCTAATCTTATTATGCTTGTGAGTTTTTGAGTATGGAGGGTAACTTTATTATCATTGCATTTAGATTAAAAGTTAAGCGTGGCCTATTAGTATGTGGCCCGAGAGCAAACATAAATTTTATCTATGAAATACATCAAAACATATAAATTGTTTATAAGCAAATATAAGAGAAGGTGAGATATGAAACACCCTTGAGGAAACGCTTGTATTTTCTCCCAAATGGCTTGGGTTACATTTTACCACTGAAAAGTATATTCAATAACAATTAAAAATTATATTTAATTTGAACAACAAAATTAACACTAATTTCCAAATTTAATTTTGAACCCCAAACTTGCTATCTTGATTGGGTCCACCATATTTTGTACTTGTTCCTCATGCATATGTCTAAATAAACCATATATGTCAAACAAAAATTTAAAGGATTTTTCTGCTTTTAACTTCATTTGTGTTCATGAGGGTATGAAGATGCATAGAATTATTTTTAGTTGTTAATTCAAGACTCCCAAGCAAATACACGAGAAAATAAGATAAGAATTAGTAACATTTAATATTAAAAAAATTGAAAATATTTTTTCACTTTCGCTTCTCTATAGTTGTTAATATCATGATTCTTATAAACAATCACTACAATAAAAACAAAAAACAGCATGTAGCGACAGATTATACCGGCAAACAATATTCCGTCGCTAAATAACGACGGATTAGCTACGAAAAAATAAATTAATTGCTAAATTATGAGATAAAATATTGCGAAATAGCGACAAAAACTGAAATTCGTCCCTAAATTTAGGCGCTAAAGTTTGGCGCCTTTATTCTGCCTATTAAATTAGATAATTACCGACAGAATTGGTGATAAACTTAACTCTGTCACTATACTTAAGTGTTAGCGACGAAAGCAAGGACGGATATTTCGTCGCTAATGTTACTTGAGTTTTTCCTATATTTTTTGTATTATGACTGCATTTCTTTTAAAACTAGCGACGGAATTAAAAAAATCCTTACAAAAATCGTAGCTATCTTACAAAAATCAGTCATTGTTCTTTGGAAAGGAAATTCGAGCTCATCTTTCTCTCGTTGCTTTAAGGAAAGCTCGTTTCACTATTGTTGGTTCATTAAAAGGTAACAATAGTATCTATTAATGTCTAAAATTTTATAGTTATTTCATCTCTGGTTCATGCAATACATCATCTTTTTTATGCTGACTTATCTGATAATTTTAGATCTTAAAGCTTTCCCCTTTTGATGGGTTGATGGTGTGATTGAAGAAATGGGTCTAGGTTTTTTAATTACTCTAGGGTGTGTTTGGGGAAAATGTTTTCCATGGAAAATGTTTTTCTAGAAAATGTTTTCCTGAAAAACAAGTAGATTTTGAACTTATTTTCTGTTGGTGAGTAAAAAATATTTTTCGCAAATGATTTTTAGTGTTTGATTTATGAATGAAAAATATTTTTGAAGAAAATCTTTTATTTTTACTAAAATACAAAATAATTTATGAAAATAAAAATATTTTTTAAAAACAAATTTTTTTTTAGGTAGTGGTGATAGGGGGTGGGGTGGGTAGGGGGGGGGGGCAAAGGGAGGGGTAGGAGTGAAAAAATAAAAATTTAAAGTTTATAGTATTTTTAAAAAACAAAATTAATTTTTGGGGGGTTGGGGGTGGGGCTGAGGGAGCTGGTAGGGGTGGGTAGGGGGGCTGGCCGAGGGGGGGGGGGGGGGGAGAGGTAGGAGCTTTAAAATAAATTTTGGAGTTGAAAATATTTTTAAAAAGCAAAATTAATTTTTTTGTGAGGGGGGAGGGTCAGAGATCGGGTGAAAAACTAAAATTTTGAAAATTGATTTTTTTTTAAAAATTGATTATTTTCCCAAAAAAATGTAATTTGAAATTGGAGAAGAGTTTTGGAAAGTGTTTTGCTTAATTTTTGAAGGGAAGTCATTTTCTTTAATTTTGAGGAAAATGAGTTGATTTGGAAAACATTTTCCAAATCTCTTGCTCCACCCAAACATGAGAAAATTGGAAAACATTTTCCAAAAAATGTTTTCCTTTCATACCAAACACACTCCTAGTTTACTTTATTTTCAAAATCGAAATTTACCTTTGAAAATGGAAGGATAATTTTTCATACATTATGTTGTACATCTCGGTGAAATTCAAGATTAAGTTTTTAAAGATATATTTAGGTAAAGCTATTTTTCTGTCTTTATTTATGTCTCTATATCTCTATGTACTGCCAACTTAACTAATAAAAGATCGACGGGTAATGAATCTACTCGTATAATTGATTCTACAATTTTCTCTAAATAAGGCATAGTAATTGTTATACAATTAGATGGTGTGTATGGTGCAAAGTAAAATAACAAAACGATGTGTTAGTGGAAGTGCATACTTAAATAGTTAAAGGTGAAGGTGTCTCTACTCTAAGAAACATGATAGGGGAGGCGACTACATCTAGCCAGAACAACACAATAGGTGAATGTGAGAGTAACAATAATTCTGGATAGCAAACACTTGTTTTTCTTTCTCATTCCGGTAAGTTTATACTTGCACTATTACTATTTATATACTGTAATTTTTTCATGATAGACTTCATATAATGTTTTTCAATATTTATTCTAGTTTGAAACCTTCAAATACTTGCTCTACCAGAATATGTGAGTCTTTCAATCGTGAACTTGATCCTAATGGAATTAATTGGAAAAGTGTCTCACAAGAAACTAAAAATTTTTATCTCGGAGAACTCAAGGTCTATATTTTACCATTTTGGTAAAGAAATTATATATCACTTTTGAAGGTTTGATGCTAATGTTGTTTACTTATAAAATTACTTTACAAGCAATTCTATTGGGATTCTTCAATTGATAGTGAAGTGAAGATACTATGACATAAGAAGGCAGCGAGAAGGTACAATGATTTTATATCTTACATAAAAAAAGGAAGTAGTTTGATCAAAATATGTTCTGAGAGAAATATGAAAAAGTTGGATGAGATTTTCGAAACATCCCAAGGTTATTGAAAAGTAAAAAATAGATTCAAGCAATCGGAGTGGTGGTTAGAATGTTGTTGCAAAAGGGACTTACACAGAAAGCTCTATTACTATTGGAGAGCATCACAAGAGATTTATATGTATATTTTTACGCACACTTAATTTAGTTTATATGCATAATATATAGTATTAATGAGTTATAACTATGAATAGAAATAGTAGCTAGTACTTCACTATTGGTGGAGATGACTTCTAATTGTGAATAGATAGTACATAATAACATAATAACTCTCTATTATTGATAAGATTTTGCTGCTATAATTGTATTGAACTTCTTTTTTACTTATTTGCTTGTCATGTACACTGGTAGTAATGGATTTGTTTTACCACACAATTAATTATTTTAGACTCAATATGTGAGTTACTTCTTACTCAATCTAATTTAATTATCACCATTTTTTGCCTCGATATGCTTGCTTGCCGCTTTGGGTTCCAACAATATGAAGCAGGTAAGTTTATTTTCAAGGGAAATTGCATAAGATTTTTCTGTTAATTGGAGGTTTATATGACTTATATTCTAGTTAGGGGAAGGTTGACTGTATTAGTTTTGCTGAGTTATATTCATACTTAGCTTGTAATGATGGATTTGTTTTACCACAGAATAAATATTTTACTTATTTGGTTGTCATATACTGTTATTTGTAGTTTTGATGATTTGACAAACTTAGGTACCTTATAAAGGTACTAGGTTTCTTACTTGAATGTTGCAGATGAAACAAAACCAGGGATCTTGTAGAGGTACCAGTCTCTCATGCTCACGAGCCTGTTGACTGCCAGCTGGAGACGGTACAGAAAGCAGGTGCACACTTCTCGATGACGTCAGAAAGTGAGACTTCTCCAACCAATGGCAAAGAGTTTAGGGAAAATGACTTGTCCATATAAAAGGCACTTTCCTAAACATCTTTGGTAGTTTTTGCAACTTGATAAAAACTTTTCAAGAACTCTTGCAAAGGCTAATACCAAGCAAAGACAGAATTATTCCAAGAACAACAGCAATCTCTGAAGCTTTTCGTGTAGTTGTTTAGGAATACATTCTCTTGTTCTTAAACTGTAAACTATTCCTGAATCTATAAAGGAATTGTTGTGTAGTGTTAAAAGTCTAGGTTGTCCAAGTGGGATAGCTTAGTGGGTAGATTGTTTTCTACTTAGGCTTGTTAAGCAATAGGGACTATTGCTTAAACGTGATATTAAAAGTTTTTTCTCACTTTTTTTGTAATCGTGTTTTACTTTTGCTTTTGAAGATTAATGAAAACGATTGAAAATCCTGCGAGACAGGTCGTGGTTTTACTCCCTTAAGCAAGGAGGTTTCCACGTAAAATCATCGTGTTGATTTTACTGTATTTTACTTTCATGTTTCATTCATCAGTGTAGTAAGGGACCTGGTCCATTACTTGTTAAGTGAAGATATATATTCTATCAAGTGGTATCAGAGCAGGCACTATCTATTTGGTTAACACCAATGAAGTGATATTTGCTCTAGAATGGCTGCTCCACTTAACCTCGAAGAAGGTCAGTCGTCAACAAGACCTCCCCGTTTCAATGGACATTTCTACAGTTGGTGGAAAGATAGAATGCACGATTACCTCATGGCTGAAGACAACGAGTTATGGGATATTGTACTGGATGGACCGTTCATTCCGATGATAGAAGAAAAGGATGGAGAGAAAACTAATCTTGTTCCAAAGCCTAGACAGAAATATGACGAAGCTGACAGGAAAAAGATTGAAAAAGGTTTCAAAGCTAAAACTCTTCTTGTCTGTGGGATAGGACCTGATGAGTACAACAGAGTGTCAGCTTGTGAGTCTGCTAAGGAAATTTGGGACTATTTGAAGACTGCACATGAAGGAACTGAACAAGTCAAAGAATCTAAGATTGACATGCTTACCTCACGGTATGAGAACTTCAAAATGAAGGAAGGAGAAACAATACATGACATGTTCACAAAGTTATCTTCCATTACAAATGAGCTGCAAAGTCTGGATGAACCTATAAGCATGACCAAACAAGTCAGAAAAGTGTTTCGAATTCTTCCAAAATCTTGGGAAAGCAAGGTTGATGCCATTACAGAAGCCAAGGATTTGAAGGTGCTGACTATGGATGCTTTGATTGGTAATCTGAAGACACATGAGATGAATCGAAATTACGATTTGTCAAAGAAGGAAGCCAAGAAGGACAAGTCATTGATGTTGAAGTACAAATCAGATGAAGATTCCAGTGATGATGATATGGCATATCTCATCAGCAGATTTCAAAAATTTGTGAGGAAAAACAAAGTTTATAAAAGAGGAACAAATGGTACTCGAAATGCTACTCAAGGTGATACTTGCTACAAGTGTGGAAAAGCTGGGCACTTCATCAGAAAGTGTCCTTTGCTTAAGAATGAAAACAAGGAACATCAAAAACTAACAAGTGACAAAGAGAATAGAAGGGACCTGGTACTCGGCAAGAGAGATCGAAAAGCTGCTGCAGATTTGGTTGTCAAAAAGGCTCTTGCTGCATGGGGTGATTCTTCAAGTGATTCAGAAGACCCTGATGAGCCAAAAGATGTGTCCATGGTTGTTGTACATGAGGAGGAAACTGTCTTCAATGAAATGTTTGCTCTCATGGCTCACACAGAAAATGAAGAAGAGGACAATCAGGTAACTCTCCTAGATATGAAAAATGATTTGGATAAATATTCTCTTAAAAATTGAGAATTTTGGCAAAAGTCATGATTGATTCTGTGATAGAGTTAACATTTGAAAGAGACACCATGAATGTTGAACTTGACAGTTTAACTGAAAACAAAGTTAAACTTGAAGAGAAAGTGTCAAGATTGGTGTCTCTAGAGTCAAATAACTCTGAACTTAAGAACCAGTTGAACCAGATTACTGAAGAAGCTGAAAAGCTGAATGGAATGTCAAATGGTTTACAAGCTGAAATTCAAGAAAAATTGAAAAACTCTGAGAAAAATCTTGGTCTGTGTTACGACCCGATTTCGAAAACTGAAGGGTTTCGAAGTCGATTTCGCAACTTTGGCCAATTTTTGGAAATGTTTAATTGTAGGAAGTCGCCACTTAATCTTTTAGGAAAAATTAAGAAAACCAAATAAATAAAAAAGGAAAGTTTAAATGAGAACATAAAATCAGAGTTTTGGGTAAGGGTTCAAATGATTCTCTAAGGAAGGTCTTAGGCACCTTAGAGAATCCGCTAATACGCGGTTGACCGACAGATTTAAAAAAAATTTGGATAATTTATATATAAAAAAAAGTTAGTTATAAAAATCTTGGTTGATACTCATATAAAAGTATTTTGATACTTCTAAAAATCTTAAGATTTATCTCAAATTCTTGTCCATAGTCATATTTTGAACCACACAAATACTTCAACACATAAACGTGAATTGAAAGGCCTTGTTTAAAACAACTATGAAAGGATATTAACGATCCTCAAGTCATTCATACAAAGCTCTAAATTAAAATAAAAGCAACTAGATTATTTTAAGGAACTTGACAATTTCTTTTTCATATTCAAAAACTTGAACTACATAGTTAGTTCAAATTCATAAACATGAATCCAAAGCTTTTCAATAACTATGAAAGAACATAAAGGGTTCTCAAGTTACTCTCATAGGCTTAAATTGTCTAACTTAAAAAAAAAAAGCTTCGAAAACTTAAAGTAAACAAGTAACGAAATGGAATAGCCATTCGAAAACCTCCAAAGGATTCATCTAAGTTTAAAGAAAAATCAACAGCCACAAAATTAACAAAGTAGATAAACATACAATAAATAAAATAACTAAGAAACTTTTAGCCCATAAGTGGTCACTTCGGGGCTGAAAATAACGCCTTTTGCCGCTTTGATTTTAGGCCTTTTGGCCCAAAATACTTTCCGTTCCTGCTGTGCTATTCTCAGACTTTGTAAGTCCAAGAAATGCTACTCTTCTGGCCCTTTGAGGCTGCTACAAATCTACTGCACTTAGTGCACATTTGAGGGTCCAAAACCATCAACTTTCGGCCTTTACAAGGCTACTGCAGTTGCTTTTAATTGCGGGTTTTAACCCTCATTTTTGCTCATCATTGGAGGTCTTTGGAGCTGTTGTTGCTACTGATTTTTGGGTGTTTAACCCAATAACATGACTCCCTTTCACGACTCCGAAGAAGGTTGACTCAAGAAGAGGAATAATGCAAGAGAAAGGAGTCCGGATGGACTCAAATTGATGAGTTCGTGCAGAAAATAAATAAGAAAAATAATTAGCAATTGATCGATGGAAATGATCTATGGCATTAATTACAATATGTAACAATATCAACTCGTCGAAGGTTTATAAATGGATCAGATATCTGACTAAACAAATCAATTAACTGGACTCCCATAATTGCTAAACATCCAACTTAAACAAGATACAAAATATTACTCTCGAGGTTACGAAATAGAAGCACTACTAACAGTGATCACAAAGATATTAGACAATTTGTGTTTGAAATATATATATATATATATATATGTATATATATATATATATTTATATATATATACATATATATATATATATATATATATATATATATATATATATATGTATATATATATATATAAGTAAGAAGCAACAGTAAAGGTCAAAAAGGAGAAGAGATAAAATGACACAAATTAGTATAGATCTGGTTTTAAGGACAAACACATATCCTTACAGAATTTAAAGTTAAATGTCAATAAATATGTCATTATCTCATCTTTATTCAACAAAAGACTATACTAATAAAGATGAGAACATAAGTAAATGCCGAAACTAATTGAATAAAGGATAAAATAATGAACAAATCTACTTATGATCTACCGTAAACAATAAGAAATTCACAACTAGTATAAATCAATAACAGTAACTAAACCCATTTGCTATCAAAATTACACATCAGTAACTAAACCCATTTGCTATCAACTAACCTCCCATTAAAAAATGCAACCTTTAACCAAACTCCAAAAAAATTCATGTCTAGCTTAAGGATAAAAACACGTTTAAACTTAACTTGATCTAAATCTTAACTCATTTTTCACGAGTTCATCAGAGAGGCAAACAAGGAAACAGAGAGCAGGGGTGACATTTCAACAAAAAAAAGGAAAAAAAATGCATTTCATAATACAAAATATAGAAGACTTTAGATTTGATAAAATATTTTTAGATCATATTCTCGATATAGAAGAATAAATGAATTGCGTTTCGAGTTATGAGTGTCTGAAGAGGAAAACAAGAACGAAGAAACATTAACAATTGTATGTTGTGAATTTAAAAGGCAGATGCCAATAATACACTAAACAAACTAAGTACATGTGTTGCAGATTCAAGAAAACTCGGCTAAAACGAGCAGGAAGAAAATATAACTATGCTAACATATTACTCATAATTACTCTAAACGGAGTTTATATGGAAAGAAAGAACTATTACCTGGTTTTGGGCAGCGAACCGGATGACGAGTTTAAGGAGATGCCACCACCGCTCTAAACTCGAACAGCGACAAAAGCCACAAAATTTTAAAGTAAGGAACCAAGAATTCCCAAAATCTTTTGGGTACTCTTTTTTCCCGGAAAATCCCCCCCTAAACCGTGAATGAAGAGGGTTTATATAGCGTAATTTCTGGGTTGAAATTGAGGGGGGAAACGATGTGGGAATGCCTCACAATTCAGAACTCTTAATGGATAAGGTCGAGGGAGCTGGAATTCGTACGAATTCTCAACGGATTCAGAACCAAGGCCGTCCGATTATGAGTAAGGACGAGCGAGCAACAGGATTGAGACACCTGCTCTTTTCTAGTACGCCTGTACGAGAGGATAAGGAGAGCACGCGATGTTTGCTGATTTCGCGTCTGATGCGAGTTGGAGTTGCGCGATTTTTGGTTTTGTCGCGTTGCTTGTGAGTCGTTTTGCTGAAGAAGGAGAAGGGGTTGGATTGTATTGGATATTTGTTGGGTTATTGAATTGTGGGCTGATGGGCTTATGGTAATTGAAACAAATGGATTGGGAATATTGGGTTAGTCCAATTTTATTGGAATGAGTTTGTTGATGGTATTGTATGAGAATTAGAGAGTTTGGGCCGGTTCGGATTTGGGCTGGTGGAAAAGGCCAAATAAAATGGGATAAATGTCCCCAAACTTAAAGTTGTCTACAATTTAACTAGGTTTCGGCCATATATATTTAAATTAATCAATTAGAAATTAAAAATGTAGCCAAGTTGATCATAGATAAGCTTGACTAGTGATTAAGTAAGACAAATTGATATAATTAACTTACGAGCTTCTTAATTTTAACAAAATAAAATAATTAGTTTGAACGTAAACTTATGATTCAAAAATTATAACCATAATTTAACAAAACTAATTTAACAAAATACTTACTAAAACAATGAAAATCTTCATAAGTTGATTTTCGGATAGTTATAAGATATACTAAGCATACATATCATTTAAAAATCGTATAAGGTGACTAAACCATTTAAAATAACTTGAGAAAATATTTGAATTTTATAGTCAATTATTTTGAATCGTTTGAAATTTTAGAAGCTCGAAAGTTAACTCCTATCGTGGAGGGGTCAAAATTTGGTGTCAACAGCTGCCCCTCGTTTGACTTGGGTTGATGAAAGAAATCCGAGGCAAATGAAATTGACATATCCTATTTTGACCAACCACATTTTCACATTTCAGAAAAAAAACTTTTGGTACGGACTTTAGAAATTGTGGCCGAGCCTGGAAGTGGGTTTCCTACATATCTTAGGCTATATGAGAATTCAGGCTACTTGTAGTTCGATACGTTTGATTTGACGCATGATTTCAAAGGAATGCAAAAGCTATTTCGTATCGAAGTATGGAGGGATGAAAAAGCTTGAGAATAGAGTGATGACAAAATTGTTCGAGTACAGTCGAATTTTCATCATTAATTTTGCCTACATATCCCTAAACTTAGGGAATCAGACTGCTTGTAGTTCAACTCAATCGATTGAAAAGGAAATCTCTTATGCGGATTTAACCTTTAGCTTAAGGATAAGTGACAAAATAATTGAGCTTCGAAAAGAGGCTTGCAACCATCTCAGCTGTGAATGCGAAGCCATTCGCACCCATAGGTAAGAATTTACATGGACATAATTTCCGAATCTCTAGGTGTATTGTCACCCGAATTTGAAAAAATTGCCTTGGGTGAGAGTTCAAATTTTCACTGTGAAACTGAAACTAATAAACCCAAGAAAATACCCACATGCCTTAGGATAGGGGTGTGGTTTGATTGTGGTGAAAGTCGTTCCTCAACTCGCGTCCTAAGAGTTTGATATTCCTCTTGGACTATGCCTCAGTTCACTGCTAAGAAAAAGTTCCACGTTGTGCAGCGTCCTGGTAAAACATGTCATACTGAAAGAGATGACGGTCCAATTTTCAGGTGTAATTCTCTTGAAGGAGGTGACCGTTCAAAATAGCATGTCAGTTTGAACTATGTGGTGATTCAATAATATTATATAATGTGTCACGTTGAAGGAAGTGACTCTCCAATAATAATTAATGTGTCACGTTGAAGGAAGTGACGCTCCAATAGTAAATTAACATGTCACGTTGAAGGAAGTGACTCTCCAATAATAATTTAACATGTCACGTTGAAGGAAGTGACTCTCCAATAATAATTTAACATGTCACGTTGAAGGAAGTGACGCTCCAATAATAAATTAACGTGTCACGTTGAAGGAAGTGACGCTCCAATAATAATTAATGTGTCACATTCAAGGAAGTGACTCTCCAATAATAATTTAACGTGTCACGTTGAAGGAAGTGACTCTCCAATAATAATTGAACATGTCATGTTGAAGGAAGTGACTCTCCAATAGTAATTTAACATGTCACGTTGAAGGAAGTGACGCATCAATAATAAATAATATGTCATGTTGAAGGGAGTGACTCTCCAATAATAAATAATGTGTCACGTTGAAGGAAGTGACGCTCCAATAATAAGTAATGTGTCATGTTGAATGAAGTGACGCTTCAAAATCAGAGAATCAAGTTGTAACAGAGTAATCTGAGCAACTTTTGTAGTTTGTGAAGTTGGTATTCTTTAGATGTGATTACAACTCTATCGTCGTTGCGCTCATAAAAATTTTGTTAGACAAGAACAGAAAAATTAATAAATGTCAGGACTTTAAATGAGTCACGACAATCTGGCATCCATAGAGAATGAGAGATTCTGGAAGAACAAATCGATAACTTTAAACTTTTGAAAGGAGACTTTAAAGACAAACTAGGGATCTCACGCGAGATGTGTCCCAACTTTGAATCTGGAATTTCATGTAAAGAGAAGATTGGGTTGAAAAAGGTCACCTTTAAAAATTGAAGTTGAACGAAGATTTGGATAATTTTGAACTATTTCAAAAGTTGCCCCCGTTTTCTAGTCCAAGGGTACTTAATTGAAATAAATTGTAAGACACAAGAATGACTAATTCAAAAACATGCCCCAGTTTTCTCTAGGGACTGTAATTTGAAACATTTGGAAGACCGAATCCTTATATAGGATTGCCTACGTATCTTGCTGGAACAAAAAATCAGGTCTGACATAGTTCGAACCTAAAACTTAAAGGAATTTTTTTTTAAAGAATGAAAAAAAAAATTGCCTTTAAAAGGGACGATAGATTTGAAAAATGAAGAAATAAAACTCTTCAGATAAAATAGAGGATAAAATCAGTTTTGATTGGTTCCTTGGTGTCAGGAATCCTTCATAATAAAGTTCTTGGATAAGGACTAGTGTGTGTCCTTTGTCTGGTGAATGTCTGGGCAGATCTTTTAAAAATTGAAAGGATCTCTTGAAATTTCGACTCCAACTTTGATGACACCTGGAAAGCTCAGATATAATTAGTAGCAAAAATTATCAAAGTAAAAGATAAGTTCTCAAATGAAGTTTTTTTCAGCTTATTTTGGTTTGAATAACGTTTTATGATCATCACCCTTGCGCCAAGCTATACCATCTTGTAAAAATATAAAATGTGTAAGTCACAGTGAATAAAAATGAAAATTTTAAAAGATGATCAAGAGTAGAAATCATCTGAGTCATGATGAGGCCACCGTGGGTCTAATGCTGTGTTGTAACTTTATAATTCCTGCATCCAAAGAAAAATTCTTAGTTTTGAGAGACTGATTCGTGTTGTCTTTGTCTCGCCATCCTGATGCTCTTTTGCCTTCTGGATTACAAACTTGTTTGGTCTTGAAATGCCACTTGATGGAATTTTCGAGGACCTCCTCAAAAATTCTGCCCCGGTTTAAAACATAACATAAATTTAGAAATTTTGGTAGTTTTCAGTTAAATTTTTGAGTGAATCTCAAAAATTCTTCTCCAGTTGCAACTCTGAAGTGATCCTTGATTTCGAACTAAACAGAATTCTCTTTCTGATGAATTTTGAGATCCTCTCAAAATCTGCCCCAGTTTTCATTATAAAGAGAAATGAAAAACTTACGGGGAACATGACCGAGCCGGTGCGGCGACTACGTATCCCGTTGAGCAGGAATCAGGTCAAACGTAGTTCCAACTCTCGAGGATTAACAGAACTAGAAAAAATTTGACTAAGAAAAATGACCGAGGCCAACATAGGCCGCCTACGTATCTCATTCTTGAGAATTCAGGTCAGACGTAGTTCATTACAAGTGAAAGATACTTAAAAGGGAAATATAAACCAAACAAACGATTACAAAGTAATAAAGCGATAAAAGTGCGATTACAGAGAAGTAAAATAACAAACTCTAAATGCAAGACTAAAAGCTGCCAAAAGTGCGACCTTTAGGAAACTTGCTTCTTCTTTGCAACTGGTCATGTCAACCACTACTCCTTATGCTTGGGTAACGGATTGGTATTCACATTCGATGGAGCTTGAGCGAGTTTTACCACCTCATTGTCAATTAGATCTTGAATTTTGTGTTTGAGAGTGATACACTTTTCGGTATCATGACCAACAACCCCTGAATGATAAGCACAACGCTTACTTGGGTCATACCACTCGGCTGAAGTATTCACAGTCTTGGCTTCCACTGGATGAAATATTCCCGCCTGTTTCAGTCTCTCAAAAAGTTGACTCCTTGTCTCGCTAAATTGAGTGAAGACTCTAGCAGGTTTATTCTCAAAATTAGAATGAGGTGCATTGTTTCGGGGATTTTGCATTGGTCGTGGAGAACGAAATATTGCTTGATTGTTGCAAACATAGTATTGTGAATTAGGATAGCCTGGAGGTGGTTGACGGTTATATGATGCATCTCCTCGGGTCGTTATCATCATAACTTCTTTATCCTTTTTCTTTCCAAAAGAACCAGTTTGATAGGTTCTATTAGCAAATTGAGATGAGGCGTAACTCCTTATTCTACCAGTTTTGAGACCGTCTTCGATCATTTTTCCAGCCTTAATAACTTCAGCAAATGTCTTTCAACCTATAGTCACCATTCGCTCATAATATTCCGATTCTTGAGCTTGAATGAAGTAAGTGATCATTTCTGATTCCTCCATAGGTGGGTGCACTCTGGCAGCTTCTTCTCTCCAACGAATGGCATATTCTCGAAAGCATTCAGTCGACTTGGGTTTCAGCTTGGTAATAGAAATTCTATCGGGAGCAATTTCAACATGAAACTTGTAGTGATCCACAAAAGCATTCGCCAGATCATCCCAAGTACGCCATTTGGTCACATGTTTCTTAGAGTACCACTCCAATGCTTTTCCAGTTAGGCTTTGATTGAATAACTTGATTCTTATCCCTTCGTTGTTTCCAACGCCAATCAACTTTTCATAGTAAATTTTCAAGTGAAAGAATGAATTTCCTGATCCACTGAACTTCTCAAACTTTGGAATCTTGTAACCGGGTGGCAACTCAACCTCAGGA
This sequence comes from Solanum lycopersicum, assembly GCF_036512215.1. Taxonomy (NCBI): domain Eukaryota; kingdom Viridiplantae; phylum Streptophyta; class Magnoliopsida; order Solanales; family Solanaceae; genus Solanum; species Solanum lycopersicum. Next base: position 52,037,972 of record NC_090804.1, on the reverse strand, counting down.
AATGTGCACAATTCTTCGTATCTAACACTCTGGCTACTATCGAACCCACGAAGACCTCTCATAGCATCCTCCAAACTTTTCATCTTCTTATTTGTTATTTCAGCATCAATTGATTTTCCGTCCCCCTCAACTTCAATATAGTGATTAACATCTGGGCGGTGAAAATCTGGAGCCTTGGTAACAGGTGGAGCAGTGACATAAGTGTACACTGGCGGAGTGTGAGATGTTACCGTTAGACCTTTTGGGGGAGCAAATATGTATACAAGAGGAGTATCCTGCGTTGAATTAGTGAGTGAGGCGCTTTGAGTTTGTTGAAAGGTGGCAAAGTGATCTCCTTGATGAAACTCACTCGAAGTAGGATATACGGGTGGCATGGGCCCCCTTTCGCGAGCATCAGATGGTTGATTCAGAGAAGCAGTTTGGTATTGAGCTACCAAGAGATTCAGCGTGCCAATTTGTCGCTCTAGACGAGCAATGACCTCCATAGGTGATTCCGCTGCTACCGAGGAACTAGGATCGGCCGCGATCGATGGAGTAGGGATCATTTCGGACGAAGCAACACTGTGAATAGTGGGATCCCTTTTTGAACAAGTCCTTTTAGTAGTCCAAGTACGAAATGAAGAGTCTGTAGAGATTCCCTTGACCTTAGACCGTGTAAAATATGAATGTTCTGCCAGCGGATACTTTGGTGAAGTGAGAAAGTTTGGTTACCAACACAAATCAGTCTCTCCTTCTGAAACAACTCAAAAGTAAGAAAGTTAGTCCATTAATCATAATAATCAACCAAAGTAACACATAAAACAAATAACATGTGTTTTGTTTTAAACAAACTAGTCCAAAATTCGATGAAGATGAGTTTCTAGAAAATGATCAAAGGAAAAAATTGTTTATTGTGAACTGAAATTTAAACGAAAGAAAAAGGGTTTGGTTCAATTGGAATTCTCTTTCGTAGAAACAAAAGCGTCTTGATATTTGCTTGAAATTGAAGGAATGTTTAGTAACGCTGGCTAGTAGGTGTGGAAAATAATTTTCAAGAAATAACGAGGTCAACGTGAATTTGAATGATGACCTAATAATTTTTTTTTAAAATTCTAGAGTAATTTTGAACGTATTTTGGTAATGGAGTTATAGTATTTTGGAAGGTTTGAAAATTGGATTGATGTTCTAAAACATTGGAGTAGAATAATGGACCAATTATGCTTAAAGCAAAAACATGTGTATATAAACACATAGGTCAAACAAGCACAAATGAAACAATATTTGTAACAATTAACACAAACAATATATAACGCCTCCTAACATACATGTGACCTTTTAAGCCAAAGGTAAGCCTAACGTTTGAAGGATATGTATATCATTTGTAAATCGTTCATTGCCCAAAAATATTTATACAAAACTTATAAATAAAATAAATAGGGATACACAATAGAGGAAAGAGAAATAAATATTAGTCCCACGTTGGGGTACAATGATAACTAAGTTAAGCTTCCATATGAACCTTCATTCCCGAACTTCTTGATGCTTTTGAATTACTTCTTGATGAGGAGTATCTTCACTTGACTTAAACAAAGAAACTACCTAATAAAATAAAAATAAAAATAAAACCCAACCCAAAAGGACAACGGTACTTACAAATCAACATACATATCCTTCAAATTTAACAAATAATTGGATGATCGTCTTATATTGACCGGCGGTCAATTAGACTCAAGGTGGTCTTCTAAGGGATCCAATACACCTTGGGTATTGGATCATCTTAGGTTAATGCACCTAAACAGGGTTTTGCTCTATCTTAGTTTGACTAAGAGTGGGTTGTATTTGAAGTGGAAAGGGTAACCCAAGCGGACTACTTGGGCTGTGACAGTTAACGATTGTTGACTATCAAGTAGCCAACTACACTCGTCAGGGTGTCCGGAGAAAATTTGGTTAACGAACGACTGTGAACCCGCATAATCGTCCTTTTAGTGGAAATGAAATAAATGTCATTTGACAGAATTTGATGATATGTCATGAATGCAAACAAACAATTAACAAACAAAATTTAAATACAATATTGCATCAAATAACAGTTAATTCAATAATAATTAGCCAAACAATAAAATCCTTTCGGTTAGAACCTAGATGAATCCCCAGCGGAGTCGCCATTTCAGTTACGATCGAAAACGAAGGGTTTCGAAGCCAATTTCGCAACTTTGGCCAATTTTGCGAAATGTTTAATCTTAGGAAGTCGCCACTTAATCTATTAGGAAAAAAGAAAAGAAAACCAAACAAATAAAAAAGGAAAGTTTAAAAGAAAACATAAAATCAGAGTTATGGGTAAGGGTTCAAATGAATCTCTAAGGAAGGGCTTAGGCACCTTAGAGAATCCGCTAAGACGCGGTTGACCGACGGATTTAAAAAAATTTGGCTAATTTTAAATATATAAAAAAGTTAATTATAAAAATCTTGGTTGATACTCATATAAAAGTATTTTGATACTTCTAAAAATCTTAAGATTTATCTCAAATTCTTGTCCATAGTCATATTTTGAACCACACAAATGCTTCAACACATAAACGTGTATTGAAAGACCTTGTTTAAAACAACTATGAAAGGATATTAACGATCCTCAAGTCATTCATACAAAGCTCTAAATTAAAATAAAAGCAACTAATTTATTTTAAGGAACTTGACAATTTCTTTTTCCTATTAAAAAACTTGAGCTATATAGTTAGTTCAAATTCATAAACATGGATCCAAAGCTTTTCAATAACTATGAAAGAACATAAAGGGTTCTCAAGTTATTCTCATAGGCTTAAATTGTCTAACTTAAAAAAAAAAGCTTCGAAAACTTAAAGTAAACAAGTAACGAAATGGAATAGCCATTCGAAAACCTCCAAAGGATTCATCTAAGTTTAAAGAAAAATCAACAGTCACAAAAATAACAAAGTGGATAAACATAAACAATAAATAAAATAAATAAGAAACTTTCAGCCCATAAGTGGTCACTTCGTGGCTGAAAATAACGCCTTTTGCCGCTTTGATTTTAGGCCTTTTGGCCCAAAATACTTTCCGTTCCTGCTGTGCTATTCTTAGACTTTGTAAGTCCAAGAAATGCTACTCTTCTGGCCCTTTGAGGCTGTTACAAATCTGCTGCACTTAGTGAACATTTGAGGGTCCAAAACCATAAACTTTCGGCCTTTACAAGGCTACTGCAACTGCTTTTAATTGCGGATTTTAACCCCCATTTTTGCTCCTCATTGGAGGTCTTTGGAGCTGTTGTTGCTACTGATTTTTGGGTGTTTAACCCAAAAACATGACTCCCTTTCACGACTCCGAAGAAGGTTGACTCAAGAAGAGGAATAATGCAAGAGAAGGGAGTCCGGATGGACTCAAATTGATGAGTTCGTGCAGAAAATAAATAAGAAAAATAATTAGCAAGTTGATAGATGGAAATGATCTATGGCATTAATTACAATATGCAACAATATCAACTCGTCGAAGGTTTATAAATGGATCAGATATCTGACTAAACAAATCAATTAACTGGACTCCCATAATTGCTAAACATCCAACTTAAACAAGATACAAAATATAACTCTCGAGGTTACGAAATATATATATATATATATATATATATATAAAAGTACTTATGTTCTAATCTTTATTAGTATGGTCTTTTGTTGAATATATATATATATATATATATATATATAAAAGTACTTATGTTCTAATCTTTATTAGTATGGTCTTTTGTTGAATAAAGATGAGATAATGACATATTTATTGACATTTAACTTTAGATTCTGTAAGGATATGTGTTTGTCCTTAAAACTGGATCTATACTAATTTGTGTGATTTTATCTCTTATATATATATATATATATATATAAAAGTAAGAAGCAACAGTAAAGGTCAAAAAGGAGAAGAGATAAAATCACACAAATTAGTATAGATCCGGTTTTAAGGACAAACACATATCCTTACAGAATCTAAAGTTAAATGTCAATAAATATGTCATTATCTCATCTTTATTCAACAAAAGACCATACTAATAAAGATGAGAACATAAGTAAATGCCGAAACTAATTGAATAAAGGATAAAGTAATGAACAAATCTACTTATGATCTACCATAAACAATAAGAAATTCACAACTAGTATAAATCAATAACAGTAACTAAACCCATTCGCTATCAAAATTACACATCAGTAACTAAACCCATTTGCTATCAGCTAACCTCCCATTAAAAAATGCAACCTTTAACCAAACTCCAAAAAAATTCATAACAAATTCCTGTCTAGCTTAAGGATAAAAATACGTTTAAACTTAACTTGATCTAAATCTTAAGTCATTTTTCACGAGATCATCAGAAAAGCAAACAAGGAAACAGAGAGCAGGAGTGACATTTCAACAAAAAAAAGGAAAAAATGCACTTCATAATACAAAATATTGAAGACTTTAGATTTGATAAAATATTTTTAGATCATATTCTCGATATAGAAGAATACATGAATTGCGTCTCGAGTTATGAGTGTCTGAAGAGGACAACAAGAACGAAGAAACATTAACAATTGTACGTTGTGAATTTAAAAGGCAGATGCCAATAATACACTAAACAAACTAAGTACATGTGTTGCAGATTCAAGAAAACTCGGCTAAAACGAGCAGGAAGAAAATCTAACTATGCTAACATATTACTCAAAATTACTCTAAACGGAGTTTATATGGAAAGAAAAAACTATTACCTGGTTTTGGGCAGCGAACCGGATGACGAGTTTAAGGAGATTCCACCACCGCTCTAAACTCGAACAGCGACAAAAGCCACAAAATTTTAAAGTAAGGAACCAAGAATTCCCAAAATCTTTTGGGTACTCTTTTTTCCAGGAAAATACCCCCCTAAACTTTGAATGAAGAGGGTTTATATAGGGCAACTTCTAGGTTGAAATTGAGGGGGTAAACGATGTGGGAATGCCTCACAATTCAGAACTCTTAATGGATAAGGTCGAGGGAGCTGGAATTCGTACGAATTCTCAACGGATTCAGAACCAAGGCCGTCCGATTATGAGTAAGGACGAGCGAGCAACAGGATTGAGACACCTGCTCTTTTCGAGTACGCCTGTACGAGAGGATAAGGAGAGCACGCGATGTTTGCTGATTTCGCGTCTGATGCGAGTTGGAGTTGCGCGATTTTTGGTTTTGTCGCGTTGCTTGTGAGTCGTTTTGCTGAAGAAGGAGAAGGGGTTGGATTGTATTGGATATTTGTTGGGTTATTGAATTGTGGGCTGATGGGCTTCTGGTAATTGAAACAAATGGATTGGGAATATTGGGTTAGTCCAATTGTATTGGAATGAGTTTGTTGATGGTATTGTATGAGAATTAGAGAGTTTGGGCCGGTTCAGATTTGGGCTACTGGAAAAGGCCAAATAAAATGGGATAAATGTCCCCAAACATAAAGTTGTCTACAATTTAACTAGGTTTCGACCATATATATTTAAATTAATCAATTAGAAATTAAAAATGTAGCCAAGTTGATCATAGATAAGCTTGACTAGTGATTAAGTAAGACGAATTGATATAATTAACTTACGAGCTTCTTAATTTTAACAAAATAAAATAATTAGTTTGAACGTAAACTTATGATTCAAAAATTATAACCATAATTTAACTAAACTAATTTAACAAAATACTTACTAAAACAATGAAAATCTTCATGAGTTGATTTTGGATAGTTATAAGATATACTAAGCATACATATCATTTAAAAATCGTATAAAGTGACTAAACCATTTAAAATAACTTGAGAAAATATTTGAATTTTATAAAGTCAATTATTTTGAATCGTTTGAAATTTTAGAAGCTAGAAAGTTAACTCCTATCGTGGAGGGGTCAAAATTTGGTGTCAACAGTCTGTCGTTGGAAAAGAGTAACAAATTAGAACAGGATATTGTCAAACTTAATGAAGAACTTGAAAAATACCTTAAGTGGAAAAAATCCTCAAAGTTACCGTCAAATGCAAAAAATCAGAGTAACTTCAATAAGAAAGGACTAGGAAGTTTGAAAATCACTCCTCCTTATAATCCTCACAGTAAGTATGTGTTTTGTGTCTGAGAATTTGCTATGTCTTCACTGTGGTAAGAATGGACATTTGAAGGGTGAGTGTGCTAGATGGAGAAACTCCTAAGAAAGGCTCTCTAATTATGATGAAAGGCAAAATTTACCAAAAGAGAGACCTGGTCCTCCAAAGCATGTTTCAACTCACATATTTTCAAAGAAAAAATCTGTCCCTCCTCCCATGTCCTTTGTTAGAAGGCTTCAAAATCTACCCTATTGGACTTAATACAATCTAATCACTCCTTTGTCTTCCTTCTGGGAACTCAAATTGAAATGGGTTCCCAAGCTAAACAAGTGATTATTCATGCAGGTGAGTGAGAGGAGCAGCAGTCAGTGTTGGTATATGGACAGTGGATGCCTTAAGCACATGACTGGTGATGTACAAAACTTCCTTTCACTCAAGTCACTTCAAGGAGGAGGTGTCTCTTTTGGTGACGGAAAGAAGGGGTACATTTTGGGAGTTGACAAAGTTAGATCTCTTGAAGATTCAATTGACAATGTGTATCATGTGGATGGATTGAAGTACAGCCTGTTGAGTGTGTCTCAAATCTGTGACAAAGGAAATGAAGTAAAGTTTACTTCTGAGAAGTGCACTGTGGTGAGTCTAACTACAAACAAGGTAATTCTCACTGCACACAAAAGTAAAAATATGTATGTGGCCAACTTAGAAACGTCTCATGGAGATGACCTAACATGTCTCAGTTCTTAGAATAAGAATGCTGATCTTTGGCATCGTAGGCTGGGGCATGTAAGCTCATCTTTATTGAACAAACTAATTTCTAAGGACCTGGTCCGAGGTCTGCCAAAGTTGAAGTTTGCTGAAAATAAAATCTGTGAAGCTTGTGTTAAAGGAAAACAAATCAGATCATCTTTTAAGCCCAAGAAGCAAGTAACATTATCAAGAACACTAGAGTTGCTTCATATGGACTTGTGTGGACCCTTGAAGGTTCAAAGCAGAAATGCGAAAAAGTATATTTTGGTGATTGTTGATGATTATTCGAGATACACTTGGACAAGATTCTTGAGATCAAAGGCAGACACAGCTGAAGAGTTGGTGGTATTTTTCAAAATGATTCAAACCAAATTGAATCAAATCTTCCTCAAAATTTCTGGGCTGAAGTTTTTAACACAGCATGTCATGTTACCAATAGGTGTCTAATTAGAGTTGTTTTGAATAAGACCCCCTATGAGCTGCTCAACAACAGAAAGCACATGCTGAGCTATCTTAGAGCCTTTGGATGCAGATGTTTTATGCTGAATAATGGAAAGAATGATCTGGGAAAATTTGATCCTAGAAGTGATGAAGGAGTGTTTGTTGGATATTCATCATCCAGCACTACTTACAAAATATTCAAAAAACGAACTCAATGCATTGAAGAAAGCATTCATGTTGTATTTGATGAAGATAGAAGCTTTAAGAATGATGGATCAAATGATGATGATGATGTGATGAAATTGTTCAAATCGAAGAAGACTGAAGGAGGTGAAGCTGATGCAGATCAACAAATGAAAAATGACAGTAATGATCAGAATCATAGTCTACCTGAAGAGGCGGTTGAGGTTGAAAAGGATGATATGGTACTTGGTACTACTCAAAATTCCAGCCAGAGTACATCAGACTCCCCAGAAAATGATGTCACTCTTGATGAAGAAGAACATGCTGATCAGCTCAATCAGTCTTCTCCAAGATCAGGATGGAAGCATAGTTCATCACATCCTCTTGATAATCTCATTTCTCCTTTGAATTCTGGAATTCATACTAGATCAAAAACAAGAAATCTAGTTGCATTCTCAGCATTCATATCATCTATTGAGCCCAAGAATGTGAAAAAAGCATTAGGTGATGCAGAGTGGATCAATTCTATGCTAGAACAACTTCATCAGTTTGAAAGAAGCAAGGTATGGTACCTGGTTCCTCGACCTGAAGGCAGAACAGTAATAGGAACTAGATGGGTTTTTAGAAATAAGCTTGACGAAAATGGAGTGATTACCAGAAATAAATCCAGGTTGGTGGTGCAAGGATACAATCAAGAAGAGGGAATAGACTATGATGAGACTTTTGCACTTGTTGCCAGAATGGAAGCTATTAGAATTTTAATAGCTTTTGCTGCATTTATGGGGTTCAAGCTGTATCAAATGGATGTGAAGAGTGCATTTATGAATGGAGATCTCAAAGAGGAGGTGTTTGTCAAGCAACCTCTTGGTTTTGAAGATGCAGAGCTACCAGATCATGTTTTCAGATTGAATAAGGCACTATATGGTCTGAAGCAAGCTCCGAGAGCATGGTATGAAAGACTGTCAAAGTTTCTGCTGAAGAATGGTTTCAAAAGAGGCAAGATAGACAATACTTTGTTCTTATTAAAAAGAGAACAAGAATTGCTTATTATTCAAGTTTATGTGGATGACATAATTTTTGGAGCTTTGTGTGAAGAATTCTCATCATTAATGGGAAAGGAGTTTGAAATGAGCATGATGGGTGAATTGACATTCTTCCTGGGTCTGCAAATCAAGCAATCATCAAATGGGATTTCAATATGTCAGGAGAAGTACATTAAGGAGCTGCTGAAGAAATTCAATATGTTTGATTCTAAACCTATTAATACTCCTATGGGAACAAATTCCAAGATGATAATAGAAGAATCTTATCCTCTTGTGAATCAGACAATGTAGAGGGGAATCATTGGATCCTTGTTATATCTGACTGCTAGCAGGCCTGATATTGTGTATAGTCTTGGAATGTGTGCCAGGTTTCAAGCATGTCCTCGTGATTCACACTTGAAGGCTGCAAAATGTATTCTCAGATACTTGAAGAATATAGGGGACCTGGTTCTCTCCTATCCTGCAGGTGATACTTTTGATCTGGTTGGTTTTGCAGATGTTGATTTTGCTGGTTATCAAGTTGACAGGAAGAGTACCTCTAGAATGGCTCATTTCCTTGGATCATCACTTATCTCTTGGGGTACCAAGAAGGAGAACTTTGTGGCTCTTTCAACTGCTGAAGCTGAATATGTAGCCGCTGCAGCCTGTTGTTCTCAGTTGTTGTGGATCAGGCAACACTTGGAAGATTTTGGGATTCACATCAAAGCAATTCCTCTTATGTACTAGTGCTGTTAGTATGGGAAAGAATCCAGTCCACCATAAGAGAACAAAGCATATTGATGTCAGACATTACTTTTTGAGAGATAATGTTGAGAAGGGAAAAATATTGTGCTCACATATTGTCCATCGGAGGAGCAAATTGCAGACATCTTCACCAAGGATCTCAGCAAGGATCAATTTGAGAGAAATCGGTTGAAGTTGGGCATGTTGATCTCCAAGTGATGCTTTTAGCTTCCAACAGCTGAACTCCCTTGATGGCTAAAACTACAGTGCAGGTATCCTTTGTGTGAATATTTAAATATTTGAACAAAGATCCTTTTTTTACCTTTTGTAGGTATACTCTCAATAAGGACCTGCTTATCAAGGGAAGCAACTAGAACAACTGAGAAATGAATTTTAACTGTGCTATGGTATCTGGTGCCTGTCCAGGTTAGCATTTATACATTAAATTGAAACTGGAAATTATGACCGTTGATAATGCCACGTGTCAGTCATCGGTCACTCTGACCGTTTGTCCCATCGTTTCTCTCTCAAATGAAACATCTAATCACGGACCTGGCACCTTTTCACGCCTTTTAAAAATCCCATTTACTTCTTTTGAAATCCTCATCTTTCTCTTAACTTTCTTCTTGTTCACGAAGGGTTTTAGCAAAAGCTAAAAAGGCAAAAATTTGTTTTCTTCTTCTTCTCTTCACTGTTCAAAGAAACCATTTTTTTCCGTATGAAAAACATGTCTTCTCCTTCATCTTCCTCCAAAAAGATGCTAGATGATCTTAGTGAAATAGAGCCTCTTTCTTTCTACTCTCCGACTACTACACGGGCTAGACTCAATCCCTCTTCCAGTTCTCGACAAGACACTCCTGATAATCCCTTCTATGCCATAGATCTAAACAGTTTAGTCGTGCCTACCGGACCTGGTCCGTTTCAAGACATGTTGCCTGACAATCTCTTTGAAGGAGATCTACCCAATCATAAGGCTTTTGAGTCCAACATATTGGCAGCAAGTGAAGAATTGGTGATTGAAAGCTTGGCTATGATGCGGGAAGAAGCAATGGCGGAGCAAACTGAAGTCTTAGAGAGGGAAGAGGTAAGAACCACTCAACCTATTGTTGATAAAACCCCTGATATAGGAAGGTACTCTTCTTCCTCTTCCTCTGACTCTGAAAGCGAGGAGGAACCTTTAAAATGAAAAGTTGAGAGAAGAGAAGGGGAGAAATCTAGAAAAGGGAAGGAGAAGGTTGTAGAGGAGGCCCCTAGGAGACGACCTACTACTAGGTCTGCCGCTCAAAAGTTGATGGCTGATGCTTTGAAGGCTAGTGTATGTTCTACTGCTGTAGTTAAAAGTGTAAGAACCTTCAAGGTATCAAATTTTAGAATACCTGAGACTAATGTGGTTGAGTTGTCTGGTGAGGAAGTGGAAAAGAAAACTAAGAAAAAGAGGTCAGAGAAGAAAAAGTAAAAGGTTTCAAAGAAGGTTGAAAACACAAAGTCAAAAAAGAAGAGTTCTTAGGGAAAAATGAAGAGATCACAGGGACCTGGTACCCAAGCCAGGCGAGATGAAGGTGTCAACATGCAGGAAGTTGTTGACATCCTGAGAAACCAAGCCGTCTTGGCAGGAAGAATTTTTTATATGGGGATCATAACTCTTCCTGGCATGGATTCTCTTCACGATATGGTAGAGATCTAATCTTGGTTACACTTGTTCAACAGGAAATCCCACATCCTTCATGAAGAAGAAGTGCGCGAATTTTACTATAATATTCAATTCAAGGACGATGGAAGCATCCTCACATGGGTAAATAATGTTGTTGTATGTTTAGATGAGGGTGTGTTGAGCAAAATTCTCAGGGTGCCTAGAGAGGGGACTCGGTCTGTACTCGGCAGAACTTGCTCTTCTGAGTTTGCTTCTGTGATTTCTAAGACACCCACAACCAAGGTTGCTGGGACTTATAAAAAAATCATGAAGAGTGAGTACCAGTTGGTCTTTGAGTTCATCAACAAAGTTCTCCTTCCTCGCACTGAAAAGAGGACAGTAGCAACTGCTGCTGATTTGTTTGTGATAGAGATGTTGTTCAACTTCGAAGCCCTGAACCTCCCTGGTCTAATGCTTGAGCATATCCACAAAACTGTCATTGAGAGGAAAGGTATTCACGGAATGGGTTACGGATACTTTCTCACGGAGGTATTCAAGAATTTTCAAATTTCTCTCAGTGTTGGAAAAGTTGGGACGGTTAAGAAGACTATCTCCTAAAGTACCTTGGTTGAGTGCGAGTGCATTGAAGTAAGAGGCTATCCAAAGAGCAAAATGACTCAACTTATTGAAGATCAGGATCAGCTTAAGCACGAGGTTGAGGAGCTCATTGTGCGGTTGAGTGGTAAAGAGGCAGAGATTGCTATACTCAAAGCAGAACTACTTACTGCATAGAGTGAGGGACCTGGTTCTTCAGTGGTACAAGCTCTGGAGAAAGAGAATGCTGAGTTGAAGGCGAAGATCATTGCCTTGCAGGAAAAGGCCATCAAAGATAGTGATGCTGCCAATGCACGACTCACTCTTGTTATCTAGTCCCCGTCTCATCCTCCTCCCTCTTCCTAACCTGTTAAACAATCATCCCCTGTGTTATCCTTTTTTTGTGTGGCTTATCATTGTGTTGATGGATATTCAGTTTGTTTTTACTGTATTAATGTTATGATGGCATGCTGGTTAACTTATTCCTTTGCTGTTCTGATATCTTATTTTGTGCATGATTTTCCCTTACTGATTGATTGCTCTTTAGCTTTGATCTTGTTCAATATTTCTATTGACATCATTGGTTTACTGCATATCTTTTTTATGATTCCAAAGGGGGAAGTAAAACTGTAAGTAGCTAAATAATACAATGAGGAGGAATATACAGTAAGGGGGAATATACAGTAAGGGGGAATATAGTAAGGTGGAACAAAGTTGGAGAAGATCTGAGATCATTGTTTGTCATGATCAAAAAGGGGGAAAATGTTATTTGTAGTTTTGATGATTTGACAAACTTAGGGACTTGTAAAGGTACCAGGTTTCTTTCTTGAATATTGCAGATGAAACAAAACCAGGGACCTTGTAGAGGTACCAGGCTCTCATGGTCACGAGCCTGTTGGTTGACAGCTGGAGACGGTACAGAAAGAAGGTGCATACTTCCCAATGGCGTCAGAAAGTGAGACTTCTCCAACCAATGGCAAAGAGTTTAGGGAAAGTGACTTGTCCATATAAAAGGAACTTTCCTAAGCATCTTTGGTAGTTTTTGCAACTTGATAAAAACTTTTCAAGAACTCTTGCAAAGGATACTACCAAGCAAAGGAAGAATTATTCCAAGAGCAACAACAATCTCTGAAGCTTTTCGTGTAGTTGTTTAGGAATACATTCTCTTGTTCTTAAACTGTAAACTATTCCTGAATCTATAAAGGAATTGTTGTGTAGTGTTAAAAGTCTAGGTTGTCCAAGCGGGATAGCTTAGTGGGTAGATTGTTTTCTACTTAGGCTTGTTAAGCAATAGGGACTATTGCTTAAACGTGAGATTAAAAGCTTTTTCTCACTTTTGTTGTAATCATGTTTTACTTTTGCTTTATAAGATTAGTGAAAACGATTGAAAATCCTGTGAGACGGGTCGTGGTTTTACTCCCTTAATCAAGGAGGTTTCCACGTAAAATCATCGTGCTGATTTTACTGTATTTTACTTTCCTGTTTCATTCATTAGTATAGTAAGGGACCTGGTCCATTAATTGTTAAGTGAAGGCATATATTCTATCATATACACTTGCGGTGATGAGTTTGCTTTCACTGGGACATGAATCTATGATTCAAAAAGATGTGAATTCCTTTTCTGAACCTTAACTCAAAAGGGGTATTATGATAGTCAGAAAACTAGGTTATGGAAAATAGAGAACTTACGATAAATAGAAACACAAGTAAATAATCACAATCATTCTTGTATGAAAATTGCTTCTCCATCATATAGTCATGGCATGAAAATGAGCCTGAAGCATCGTATTATCAGAAAAGAATAAAACCTTGTATGTTTAACATTAAACCTTTAGGATGCTAAATTTTTAAAGTTGCATTGCAGGCCACTTTTATTGAGAAAAGAAGGGTTGACTGCTATATTTTCTAGAATGTGTTTGTAGAAACTCTTTTTTATACTATCATATATTACCCCTTATAATTCTTTCATATTTTCAGATTTTAAAAAAACTCGTTGTATAGACTATTGAAAAAAGTCGAGATCCAACACCAAGTGGGTTACATTTGCATGTCCATGTACATGGTCATGATGTAAAATCTTTTGTTGGTTAATGAGCTCAAATTGTACATGTAAGTACAATTTCTATGATTACATTTACTTTATATATTCTTTGGTGGAAAATTGTGTAATTATTTTTTTTTACTAAACAATCTCTTTCTCGATTTTTCAATATATCCTCTGTTCACCACTACTTATCAATTCAAATTTGTCTTTGTCTTTATTGAGAAAACTATTAACCCACATGCCTCCACACATTGATGAAATTCAGACACCTTTGCCAGGAAACAGGATTTCCTCAAATTTTATCGTATGCCTTCTATGTCGAGTTAAAATCACCAACGACTGACCATGGTCATTGGCATACATACCATGCTACAATTCTCTAGTGTATTCCATAACTCTCGTCTACCCTATCTAGTGTTGTAAGCATACACGACGAATTCAAGTTGCAATTGAATATATTTGACAACACAAGTAATATCCTGAGCAGTCTGCTCAATCAGATTCACTGTGTAATCTAGCCTCCAAAATACCTATATTCTACCATTATATTGAGATTTCATGTTAGTGACATACGACCATCTCACAACAACTTATTGGCAATATTATAAGTCTTCTTGCCTTTTATTTTAGTTTCGAGCAATCAACTCCGTTTTGTAGTTGCTTGTAATTAATGGTTGATGTGGTATTGTGAAGCACTTGAAAAGTGTTTGGACATTCAAATTATGATTGTTGTGTTAGGACCGAAAATAAGCAGGTGTAAATGCGGAATCTAGCAATGCAAACCTCGAAAGACTACGAGTAAGAAGACAACGAGAAATATATCAAAATACACAAAGATTTAACGCGGTTCGGTCAGTCGACCTACGTCCACAAAATAGATGATCAATCACCTATAATGTGAGAGTACAAAATACAGAGTGAAACAACCTCAACCAATTCACTCGGAATACATGGGAGGTTCACACAAGTGATAACGTATCAAACTTGTGACCCATAAATTCTCCCCCTAACAAAAACTCTCAAAGCCCGTAAGACTACATTGTAAATGCTGATTAAGTTTAAAGGAACATTCCTCTATTTATAGAGTCCTAAAAATTTTCCTACAAGAAAAGGATTAGTCAATCCAAAACCTTTTCCTAAAAGGAAAACCTATTTATGGTAAGAAAATCAGGGCAAACAAAACCCAACAAATCTCCCCTTTGACCTGAATTTCTGACGAAATAAATTTGTCCACCTTCTTTACTTAATCTTCAACAACTTGCTTCTCCTCTCCATAATCTCCTTTGCAAAATTTATGTCTCAACACAGAGAACCTCTCTGAAACAATTTCTCCAACAAAATCTTCATTACTGTCAAAAAGGTTGCGGCTAGAACTACATCCGTCAAGATGAACACCTCTTTCGAACCTGGTTCAATCATCGATTATCAAACCACTAAACCTAACTCCATCATTGAATCTTGCTCTGATACCACTTGTTAGGATCGGAAATAAGCAGGTGTAAATGCGGAAGCTAGCAATGCAACCCTCAAAAGACCACGAGTATGAAGACAACGAGAAATATATCAAAAGACACAAAGATTTAACGTGGTTCGGTCAGTCGACCTACGTCCACAAAGGAGATGAGCAATCCACTATAAATATGAGAGTACAAAATACAGAGAGAAACGACCTCAACCAATTCACTCGGAATACATGGGAGGTTCACACAAGTGATAACGTATAAAACTTGTGACCCATAAATTCTCCCCCTAACCAAAACTCTCAAAGCCCGTAAGACTACATTGTGAATGCTGATTAAGTTTAAAGGAACATTCATCTATTTATAGAGTCATAAACCTTTTCTTACAAGAAAAGGATTAGTCAATCCAAAACCTTTTCCTAAAAGGAAAACCTATTTATGGTAAGAAAATCAGGGCAAACAAAACCCAACAAATCTCCCCCTTGGCCTAAATTTCTGACAAAATAAATTTGTCCACCTTCTTTACTTAATCTTCAACAACTTGTTTCTCCTCTCCATAATCTCCTTTGAAAAATTTATGTCTCAACACAAAGAACCTCTCTGAAACAATTTCTCCAACAAAATCTTCATTACTGTAAAAAAGGTTGCGGCTAGAACTACATCCGTCAAAATGAACACCTCTTTCTAACCTGGTTCAATCATCGATTATCGAACCACTAAACCTGACTTCATCATTGAATTTGGCTCTGATACCACTTGTTAGGACCGGAAATGAGCAGGTGTAAATGCGGAAGCTAGCAATGCAACCCTCAAAAGACCACGAGTAAGAAGATAACGAGAAATATATCAAAAGACACAAAGATTTAACGTGGTTCGGTCAGTCGACCTACGTCCACAATGGAGATGAGCAATCCACTATAAATATGAGAGTATAAAATATAGAGAGAAACGACCTCAACCAATTCACTCGGAATACATGGGAGGTTCACACAAGTGATAACGTATAAAACTTGTGACCCATAAATTCTCCCCCTAACCAAAACTCTCAAAGCCCGTAAGACTACATTGTGAATGCTGATTAAGTTTAAAGGAATATTCCTCTATTTATAGAGTCCTAAACCTTTTCCTACAACAAAAGGATTAGTCAATCTAAAACCTTTTCCTAAAAGGAAAACCTATTTATGGTAAGAAAATCAGGGCAAACAAAACCCAACATGTTGTGCAACTCCCAACTGTTGCACTCTTTCATAGGTGTTATCTATTTTGTAATCCCGTAGTAATTTTTGGATTCAATTTCTATCGTTTTGGCCATATCAATTGCTTCCCTGTTGGCTGAAAGTGTTGGTTGTTCCTAACTGATCTACTTTGTCTTCTCCTTGGTACGAATGTTGGAAGCTTGTTATAAATGAATTTCACTAATTATCTTTGTCTTTTACAAGAAAAGTATCTAGAAATATTGAATCAAGCACAAACTCAATCTGATATTTATCAATTCCAAGCATATTATCAAGCCGCATGAGGAAAAAAGAAAAGAAGGATATATGGACTTAGAGCACAAGCAAAATTATTTTATGGGACGACTCTTTGTGCCTCAACTTCTGGAATTGATGCTTCATCCTCAATACCATGTACGGATGCTTAAACAATAGCAACAAAATATTTGGATGACTTAATGACACGATTGATTCCTCCACTAACTAATCAAATACTACATGTACTTGTTGAGCGGGTATGTGGATTGATTTCTTCAACCTCATCTCATCCAAACAAACTCCTACTCCAACTAATGTTGATGAGGCTCATGCACGAGTTTCAGATGAAGATTCTGGTTCTCCAATCTCTCTTAGTTAGTTTTGTTGGCTAGATATTATTTTTTTTGCAAATATTGTAAGTTCTTTTTTCTTAAAAATTTGGTTAGGGTTGCTATAAAGTTGGTTATACACTTTGTAGTTTGGTATGTGTTTTGGATCTTGTACAATATTAGTTTGTGTGAATTAAGTTACTTTTGCAACTTTATATCATATGTTTGAATAGTATTTTCAATAATATTTTTGTCACTAATGTATTAAAAAAGCAATGGGAAAGAAATTTTGCGACGAATTTGTAACAATGTTTTCGTCGCTATAAAAAGATCGAAATTTATAAAATATAAGGGTGACGCATTAACGATGAATTTGTGAAAATATTTGAGAAAGGTAGAAATGTATAGAAAGTAATAGCGACGGACTTAATGATACATTTTTGTTCATAAATACGATGACACGATGAAATAGCTTATAGAGTTAGCAACCATAAGTACAAATAAATAACGACGATTTTTTTTGTCGTTAGTTTTAACAACGGAAGGTATCTGTCGTGCATTCGTCGCTAAATTTATGACAAATTTGATTTTTCCTCGCTAAATGGTTAGCTACACGCATAATACCGACGAATGACTTTCTGTCGTCATTCCGTCGTTAGACCAAAATAGCGACAGAATAAGGTATTTAGCTACGATTTTCGTCCGTCGGTAAACACTATTTCTTTTTTCTAGTTAACCAACCAAGGGGGTACATAGAAGTGAATTATGTAAGATTAAATACTTTATAACATAATATCAGGATCTTGAACATGATAATTTTACATAGAAATCTTTAGGGGGTACACACCTAATGAGGAAGACATCATCACAGAGAAAAATGGAAGCGTTAGTCGTAAATTTGTTTCTGCCTCCTTATCCTAAGTCTATGTTATCACAACCGTCAGCGATGAAAATATTGTGGAGAATATGTGATAACGCTAATAGATGGAGGGAGGACCAATTTATAGAGGTTATGACTTAATCTGGTACGTCCATCAAGTAATCAATGTACAGTTGAGATCTATTCCTTATTAAATATTATTTGTGGTATTACTTGAGTTACAAGTAAACTTGGGTCATAAATAAATAAATAACAATAATAATTATTGCATTCTCCCACTTGGCCCAATGACCATATAACATTAGTATTTAATAAACATTAGTTGCGCGTATAATAAATCTCTTATTATACATCATACATATCACAATATAACAAACTACTAATGTAAGTTATGACGGTTGTACATAAATTTTAAGCTACATACTTCCTTCCTTATACTACAACATTAACAACTTATCATACTAGGTTCATAAGTTATAAAAACATATTATATTATGGTCCACAATAATGTCTCATAGAGACTCATCTTGTAATTTTTCAAAAAAATAAAGTGTGCACCATTATGAGAAACAAGATATTCATTAATGTATATCAGAAACACATAATTTGAGCTCAGGGTGTAAAAACATCATAGATGTATCAATCATAAGTACAACCAAGACCCATTCTTGAACATGATTTTTAAATGTATTTGGTTGTAAGCCTTTTGTTAATAGATCTATAATCATGAGATTAATTCTATTATTCTTAAGTAACACTTTTTGTTTTCGAATTTCTTCTTTGACAGTAAAGTACTGTAATTTCATATGTTTGGCACATTTGGAGTACTTATCATTCTTAGAGAAGAATACTGTTGCAACATTATCACAATAAATTTTTAGTGGCTTGGTAATGGTGTTGACAACCCCAAGTCCTGAAATAAAGTTTCGCAACCAAGATGTATGAATTGTGGCTTCATAACATGCGATAAAATTTATTTGCAGGTTTTCAGTGATCAATTCCAGGGATACTTTAATATCTTCATAGCATACCGACCACAAAGCTAATATACGGTTTTGTGCAATTTTGAACATACATCAAACTTCCAACAATAGAAGTTTAGGAATTGAGATTGTTGACACCCCTTTTGACTCTATGCAATTTGAGTTAACTATCGAGTTTCTTCAATTTCAAACAATTTGAAAAAATCGTATTTGAAATAATCCTAATATAATTTTCTTTTGAAATCTCCCCCCCCCCCCCCCCCCCCCTCTTTAAGATTGAGATTTTGAGGTCATATATGAAAAAATAGCTTACAAAAGGTTTTGTTTTTGAGTCGGAGTTCTCTTAGTAATCGTGGTTTTAAGCTTAAAATTCTATTTGAACTCTCTGTTTCTAAGTTTCAAGGCAGTAGCTGCTTAGATTTCCTTGGTTTGATGTGCGTATTTGGATTTTGTGGTGGAAGAATCGATATACTCTCAAGATCGCTTCACTCCAAAAGGTAATACTCATTTCTGTTCTTATCTTTAGTTTCATGATGCGCTGGTCATATGACTTTATTGTATGAGACATTTAAATGTTGATTCAGATTGTTTCAACTGCAAATCAATCATGTGATTGGCCTACTTTTAATGTTGACTGTTTGGTTGTTTGTTGGAAGTCTCGATGAGTCCGTTCATCCCTCCCCCTGTCTGTTTTGGACTCTTTTTTTTAATTTTTTTTTTTATCTTTGATCTTGTTGATTCTGACACTATTGATTTCATCTCTAAGATATTGCCTTGTTAAGCTAAATCTTGAAATTTCGGACTGATCGTAATCGCTTGCCATTATAATTAGCTTCAACTCGTTAAGACTATCAAAACTACATGTGTTTGAGCTTTACTTGAACTATCTGTATCCGATTTTTTTTTTTTTTTTTTTTTTAAGAATATGCAATTTTATAATTAGTTTTTTACTTGAGCTTGCCATTTGTTTTATTTTTTATATGTATATATATATATGTGTGTCTTGAGTTTCTCTAGGCTTAGACTTTTGATAGTTTAGTAAAAGAATTTCATCTTTTCAATCCATGTTTTAAAGCCCTCCATGCTAAGTTTCTTTGTAGTGATAAAATTTAAATAAACCGTAATTGTTTGTTTGATACATAGTTAGTTATTCATCTCTTTTATTTTGGCCATGGATGAATTGATCAACATCGACTTTGTTCAATTATATATGCAAGCATGTTGTAAGTGTTTCCTCAAAATAAAAAATATTCTTTCATTTCTTGAATACCATCACTGCTAATCATTCTCTTTTGATGTTGTCATAATTTTAAAATGTCATATTGTACATTTTTTATGCATTGCCATGAACATTAATCATTATCCTCCTTTTCTTGCATGAACTCGCTTGGATTGAGTCCACGAGGCTCTTCCCTTTCATCTTGAGTTCGGCTGGAATCCGACACTCTATCATCGAGTCAGCCAAAGTGATTGCAAGCCTTCGGAAAACCCAAAAAGGGTTGTATACCAGATGTATACAGTTGTATACGTTCAGTATACATAAATATACAGGTCAAAAATAGAAAATACAAGGCTGAGGCAAAATATAGGTGTTCCGAATGCAAGAAACGTAGCTCATATATGAACTGTATACACTAATTTATAATAGATCTATACAGAAACGGGAGTTGAGCCTAAAACCAAAATCAGCAGCGAATTAGGCCCAAGAAAGGCCCAAATTCAGTTTCTCCCTTGCTCTCCTAAATTATTTAATCGTGATTATTAATTGTTTGTTTCGATTAAATTTGAATTTATTTGATTTTTGTTTAACTTAATTAAATTATAAGAAGATGAACTATATTCATTATGTAAGTTTATTTTAATGAAATTTCATTCATCAACTACCAAAGCAGAATGTGAATATTACATAAGCTATAAAAAAAAACTCGCCAAAGCTTTGTACTTTTCTATGTACTCTTGGAATTGTCTATTTTCTCAGCTGAAGATATAATTGATGATACACTATAAAATTGAACAGGAAGAACATTAACCTTGAAATCAAAATGATTTTAACAAATTCAAAAAATGATAGAGTTATGTGTGTACACATTGAAATTATGTGAGCCTCTACAAGACGTATTTAATTAAATTGGGACTTTAGAACATGTCTTCAGTTTCAATTAGAATTTTTAGAAGCTACTCAATCCTAAATATATATAAAGTGTTGGGAAAACGTGGATAAACATAAAAATATATAGGGTAAAAGTAATGGAAATAAAATTGAAAAATAATCACACAAAGAATTTTACGTGGAAATCCTTCTAAATAAGGAGAAAACGACGGTCCAAGAGGATCAAATGATATCACTAAAGTAAGGAATTTTACACTGTGTAGTCACAAATACAGTATTTAAAGTGACAATTACACACTCAAAAAGAACAACACTCTTTTGATTTATGGCTCATATCTATTTTTCATCACAGACTATTTTTCTTATATAGTTTATGAAATACTTCACTTTGCTCTCAAAATGTTTTTTCTCTCTAACTTGGTCTGTTCTTCAAATGAGAAACAATACTCTATTTATAGAAGGATAAAATCATGCCTACATAGTTTGTCAAAGAGATTGCAAATCTTACCAATTTGCCAATTACAAATTTATTTTTTTTCAACTCTAATTACTAATCCCTTTTAACAATTACTTATAGCAATTGAATAGCAAAAGTTGACCAAAAATATGGGATGGACTCCACAAATCTCCCCTCCAGTTCCATTCATTGGAAGGATGTATCTTCATCTTTAGATAGAGTTCATACCTACAAGTTCTTTGCATAACTCGAACTTGTCTTTCGGTATCGTCTTGGTCAGCATATTTGCAGTAATTTCACTTGTCTCGATCTTTTTTTACGTGAAATGATTCACTTTCCACTTTGTCATGAATCCAGTGATATTTGACGTCGATGTGTTTTGTTCTTGCATGGTACATGGAGTTCTTAATCAAGTCTATTGCACTATGATTGTCAAAATAGATAATATACTCCATCTGATTCAAACTAAGCTCTTGAAGAAATTACTTTAGCCATATCATCTCCTTGGCGGCTTCAGTAGCCGCAATATACTCAGCTTCAGCTGTAGATAGTGCAACACACTTCTGCAACTTCGACTGCCATGATATAGCTCCCCCTAAAAGAGTAAACAAATATCCAGTTGTTGGTTTTTCGTTATCAAGGTAACCTATCATATCAACATCTGTATATCTCTTCAAGATTAGATTTGATGCTCCAAAATACAAGCAGTCATCTAAGCTTCCTCTAAGATATCTGAGTAGCCACTTCACAACTTCCTAATGCACTTTTCCTAGATTGTCGAGAAATCTGCTGACAACACCAACTGCGTGAGCAATATCAGGTCTAGTACACACCATTGCATACATTAGACTTCAACGATAGAGGAATATGAAACTTTGGCCATGTTCTTTTTTTCCTCCCTAGTTGTAGGACACATCTTCTTGCTCAACTTCATATGACCAACAAGAGGTGTACTAACAAGCTTAGTATTCTTCATATTGAAGCGCTCTAGTAAACGTTCAATGTACTTTTTTGCGACAAATAAATCTTTCTTTTATCTCTTAGACGAGTAATTCTCATGCCCAAAATTTGCTTGGAATGGCCTAAGTCTTTCATAAAAAAAGACTTACACAACTCTTTCTTCAGCTCATCAATCTTGGAAGTATTCTTGCCCACAATCAACATATCATCCCCATACAGCAAGAGTATGATAAAATCATCGTCAGAATTTTGTTGTACAAATACACAATAATCTGAAGAAGTCTTCTTAGAGCCTTGATTTCCCATAATTCAAACTTCTTGTACCACTGTCTAGGAGCTTGTTTTAGGCCATAGAGACTCTTTTTGAGTTTGCACACAAAATTTTCTTTACCTTATACTTTGAAGCCCTCAGGTTGTTCCATATAAATTTCTTTTTCTAGGTCACTATAAAGGAAATTTGTCTTCACATTCATATTCTCAATCTCAAAATAAAGACTAGCAGCCAAACCTAGAACTGTGCAAATCGAGGACATTTTCACACCAGGAGAAAATATTTTGTCAAAGTCAATACCCTTTCTTTGACCAAATCCCTTAACAATCAATCTACCTTTTGTACCTGGGTTTCAATTTGTGTTCTTCGACTTTAACTTTGAACACTCACTTGTTCTTCAAAACTCTCATGCCCTTGGGAAATTTTACCAACACATAAGTGTGGTTATCATGCAGAGACTTTATCTCATCTTGCATTACTTCAATCCATTGATCCTTGTGCTCATCTTCTATGGCCTCCTTATATTATTCAGGTTCTCCCCCGTCAGTGAGTAACACATACTCATTAGGTGAATAACGAGAGGAAGGAAACCGCTTTCTTGTGGACCTTCAAAGCATAATATTTAATTCGTCCACAATTTCATGAGCAGAAGGATCATCAATAACAATATAATTGTTATTATCAACATCAACATGTTGATCTTGATGCATGATTATGAGTGTCACCATGATCATCAAGTCCAAAAACATCATGCACACTTGTGTGAGGAACTTTATCATGATAAACTATACCATCAAAACTTAAAGATTCTACCTTCTCCGCTTTATCAATATCTTCAGTTGTTTGATTCTCCATGAAATAATATCACGATTTCTCACAAGTTTCTTTTCAATCGGATCATATAGCCCGTAACCAAATTCATCAAGTTCATATTCAATGAAGATGCACTACCTTGTCTTGGCATCTAACTTTGACCTCTCATCTTTCGGCACATGTACAAAAGCAATTGCAACCAAATACTCTCAAATGGTCATAGGAAACATTATTTTCGTACCAAACACTATTTGGTACATCACTTTGCAAAGCAACAGTAGGAGATAGATTAATAACATGTGCATCAGTCAATAAAGCCTAACCCCAAAATGAGTTCGACAATTTTGCTTCGAAAAGCAAACATCTAACTCTTTCCATCAAGGTCTTGTTGATCCTCTCAGTCAATTCATTTAGTTGAGGAGTCTTGGGAGGAGTCTTCTGGTGTCTAATACCTTGATGATTGTAGTATCCATCAAATGGTCCACAATATTCACCACCATTATCAGTACGAATACATTTCAGTTTCTTTCCAGTTTCTCTTTCAAATGAAGCCTGAAACTGCTTGACGACACCTAACACTTGGTCTCACTACTAGAAATTTGACTTACTGCAACGCTTATTTAGCAACGATTATACCATCGTAGCAATAGCTAACCTATTACAACAGTTATAACCGTGGCCAAATATCCTTGAATCTAATAGAATAATTCTTAAAATAAACTGTTGCATAATCCCTATAACCGTCCCTATAGAGAAGGTATAGCAACAAGTTTTAAAACTGTTGCTATAGACAACTCTATGGCAACGGTTTTTTAGAAAAATAATTTTGATTTTTTAGCCCTAAATATTTTTTCCTCCTAAAAAAATATATTTCCCTCCAATATAATTAGTCCCTCCTAAAAAAATAATTCTGATTTATTAACTTTTTAGAAAATGTAAAGAAAAAGAATGAAATTATTTAGAAACCCTTATTTTTCAGAAATTTCATCAAAGCAATGTGAGAGAGGCTTTTTGTGGGTGAAGCTGCATGTGAAAGGAATTTCTGAAGATTTTGGTGAGAAAAACAAAATTTGTTGGTGAAGCTCGTTGGTGAAGCTCGTTGGTGAAGAGTTGTCGGTGAAGTTGTTGGTGAAGCTCGTAGGTGAAGCTGTTGCTGAAGCTCGTTGTTGAAGCTCAATTGTGAAGCTGTTGCTGAAGCTCGTCGGGGAAAACAACCAGCTCATTCTTTTTGGTGATGTTTTTGAGGTTCGACTACGAATTCATCTTAAAGGTTAATAATGTTTAAGCTTTCTATGCTAGTTCATGATTTCTAAGTCCCCATTGAATTAATTTTGAAAAATGTTAAAGAATAATATATGGGTTAGTCTTAAACCTATGTTATTTGCTCCAATATAGTTAGTGTATAAACTTCCCCTGTTTGATTCTGTGATATATAAGAGAGTCAAAATCTAGTGCTCCAAGTTTGTGGATCTGTAAGTATTCCTTTCTGCATATTTTTTTGTTTCAGCTGAATTCTTCCTTAATATTCCCCATTTGATGTGAATGTGGACAAAAATTACTCCCAAATTACTTCCTACTGGTATTTGTTTCACTTTTTGTTGACTGATATAGCTTAAGCTAGTTCGTTTTTGAAAAACTCTCTTGTCCTTTGACTGACTACAAACCTTGATGTAAATATTGTAGTTGTTTGACCCTGTGTTCTCTCATCTATTTTTTTGTATTAATATTGTTGATCTCAACTTGTTTCGGATTAAGGCTTAGTTATCTTCAATTTTGTTTTTGATTATTAAGAGATGTTTAAACTTGAGTATCACTGTCGTTTTACTTTGAAATACATTCGGATTCTGATATTGTCTATGTCTTTTGCTTGTTCGATTGAATGTTATCTTCCCTTATGAGTCACTGCCGGCATAAACTGTGACACATAATGCCCTATTTATTTGTTAAAGTTAATGAAATTGTGTGGATTTGTGCATTTTGCGATATTGTTTTGATCATTCACGAAGCACAAATTGATTTGCTTTGTATGATTTACTTCTCACTTTACATGTTCGTTGTGTTTTATTTGGATGCAGTGTCTATAATTTAAACTGGCTATAATTGTGTTAGTCTTAAGAATTTGTGTGTCATTAATAGAAATGTGTGGAACTTGAATTTGTTTTTCAAGTTTTTAACTGCTTGCACAATTCATATTATATTGACAGTGAATGTACATTTTATTAAAAAGAGACCTCTTTAACATGTCTTTAAGCATTCCTTCTCTTCCAAAGTTTCCATATAACTATGGCTTGTATGAGCTTCATGATATGCTGCAATTTGGGGGCTTCTCTTGCTTTTTTGCAACTTGAATGGCCTGCAATAACTCCTTGCTGATATTACTGCGAAGTTCTGATTCAAACTGAGAGCTCAAACACTCTTCTCTTTCAATCCATTCCCTAAATCTGCTTACAGAGTCTCTTTCTCTTCTCCACCATTTGATTTACTTAGCTAGACGATATTTGTTTGATTCAACAGTGTAACATAGAAAGAATATAGTCCTTGTCTTTGTGCTTCATAAAATATTGTATCCATTGTTTGAAGTGTGACTATATCAGTGTATATTTTCAGTGCAACTTCCTTATCAATTGCTGCAAAATCAATAGTTATTGAGTAACCATCATCGTCAAGGACCCTGTAACAGTGTACTCTCTCCTCTTTTATTTAAGGAATATAGTTCAAGTGTGAGATGAATTTGACCTCGCCTCCAGGGAAATCGAGGACCTGGGAGTCATTATGAATTTTGCATTGGATTTAACATTGTTTGAGCTTTGGTTGAGTCAAAAAGAAAATAAGCAAAGTGGGGTTGATTTAAACCAAGAATTCGAAGTGGGGTTCTTATATTTGGTGATATTTGTATGATGATGATAAACAGAAGATAAAAGTTCAATCTTGGGTTTCAAATAAATCAATTTTCTTGATTTTAGTAACAATAGAGTCATGTGCCACTGTTTTTTTTGTATGTGTGATTAAAAAAAAGGATTTTTTTGATGGAGTTTTCTAAGCTAAGCTACTTATCTTGGACTTGTATCTCTTATATTTTTTCCTCTCTTTGGCTTGGTTTCCTACTAATATTGTGCGATTATGTTATTTATAGGCTTGGCTGAAACAGACCCAAAGGTAACACTTGAGGATTTTTGAAGTAGTTCGTTTGGAACCCGAGAAGGCTGATTTGTAAGAAATTGAAAGGAATAGAAATTTTCTGCTGTATGGTATTTGTTAGATTGACCAGCTAACTCCCTTGTGTATTTTTAAAAAGAGAATATGAGTTGTTATAGTTTGAACTACTTTTTCCATGTGAATACTCTGTTATTATTTCACAAATACATGAACTTTTTTGCTAGAATCAAAACTAATGTAATGATAGTTATTTTGTTTGCTTGTTGCAGTCTATTGCTTTGAAATGTGTTTGCTTGTGCCTTTAGTCATTCATTTGTATAAAGTTTATTAAATGGTGGAAGCTGCTAATAACTTAACTTGTCAATATTTTTTTGTTCTACTATTAGTGTTGTAAATGTTTTTTTGTTGAATTGATGTAAAGGTTTGAGATTCGATTAATCTAAAAGTTGACGATATTTGTTTGATTCAACAGTGTAACATAGAAAAAATATAGTCCTTGTCTTTGTGCTTCATAAAATATTGTATCCATTGTTTGAAGTTTGACTATATCAGTGTATATTTTCAGTGCAACTTCCTTTTCAATTGCTGCAAAATCAATAGTTATTGAGTAACCATCATCGTCAAGGACCCTGTAACAGTGTACTCTCTCCTCTTTTGTTTAAGGAATATAGTTCAAGTGTGAGATGAATTTGACCTCGCCTCCAGGGAAATCGAGGACCTGAGAATCATTATGAATACTTTGCATTGGATTTAACATTGTTTGAGATTTGGTTGAGTCAAAAAGAAAATAAGCAAAGTGGGGTTGATTTAAACCAAGAATTCGAAGTGGGGTTCTTATATTTGGTGATATTTGTATGATGATGATAAACAGAAGATAAAAATTCAATCTTGGGTTTCAAATAAATCAATTTTCTTGATTTTAGTAACAATAGAGTCATTGTGCCACTGGTTTTTTTTTGTATGTGTGATTAAAAAAAAGGATTTTTTTTATGGAGTTTTCTATGCTAAGCTACTTATCTTGGACTTGTATATCTTATATTTTTTCCTCTCTTTGGCTTGGTTTCCTACTAATATTGTGTGATTATGTTATTTATAGGCTTGGCTGAAACAGACCCAAAGGTAACACTTGAGGATTTTTGAAGTAGTTCGCTTGGAACCTGAGAAGGCTGATTGGTAAGAAATTTAAAGTAATAGAAATTTTCTGCTATATGGTAGTTGTTAGATTGACCAGCTAACTCCCTAGTGTATTTTTATAAAGAGAATATGAGTTGTTATAGTTTGTTTGAACTACTTTTTCCATGTGAATACTCTGTTATTATTTTACAAATACATGAACTTTTTTGCTAGAATCAAAACTAATGTATTGATAGTTATTTTGTTTGCTTGTTGTAGCCTATTGCTATAATGTATGTTATTTACTCTAATCTAGGTTTGTCCTTATTGCTTTGAAATGTGTTTGTGTGTGCCTTTAGTCATTCATTTGTATAAAGTTTATTAAATGGTGGAAGCTGCTAATAACTTAACTTGTCAATATTTTTTGGTTCTACTATTAGTGTTGTAAATGTTTGTTGTTGAATTGATGTAAAGGTTTGAGATTCGATTAATCTAAAAGTTTGAGTTGTTAAGTTCTTTCGATATTATTTGTACACATGAATTTTTTGGCTTTAATGTTTTGCACATGTCATGTAGGATAAATATTCAATGGATTTTGGAGATAAAAGTTGGATGAATCTCCGAAGATCCACCAATGAATATATTCATGGAGTTAATGATTTTCTTGATAAAGCATTTGAACGAGCTTCCCAAGGAAATGAAATACTGTGTCCTTGTAAGAAGTGCTTTAATCGTAATTGGCATTGCTGAAATATGGTAGAGGATCATTTGATTTGCCACGGATTTGTTCATGCATACACCAAATGGGTTTTTCATGGTGAAGGATTTTCCTCAAGAAATACGCCACATCCAACCGATGAAGAAGAAACTTCTAACAGGCATGATGACATTGATAGATTACTTCATGATACTTTTAGAAATATTTTAGATGATCAGAGAGATGAAGGAGTGAAGGAGGGGCCACATGAATATGCAAAGAGATTTTTTAAATTAGTGGAGGAAGGGAAAGAAGAGTTGTATCCAAGGTGTAAGAATTTTTCTAAGTTGAGTTTTACCATCCGGCTATACTTGTTTAAATGCATTCACAAGTTGACTGATGTGGCCTTTTCAGATTTGTTGGACTTGATAAGAGAGGCATTTCCATTAGCTCAGATACCCGACTCGTTTTACAAGGCAAAAAAGGTCATAAAAGATTTGGATCTTCATTATGAGAAAATACATGCTTGCACTAATGATTGCATATTATTTTGGAATGACAATGCAAAGTTAGATAATTGCTCTGTGTGTGGAGCTTCAAGATGGAAGAATGTTCGGAATGACTTAAATAATAAGGTTACGAAAATCCCAGTGAAGGTTTTAAGGTACTTTCCTTTAAAGCCTAGGCTTCAGAGGATATTCATGTGTTCTGAAACATCTGTAGCTATGAGATAGCATGATACTGAACGACTTAAAGATGGAAATTTAAGACATCCTGTAGATGGTGAAGCTTGGAAGGATTTTGATTCATTGCATCCTAACTTTGCTAATGATGCTCGTAATGTTAGATTGGGTCTTTCAAGTGATGGTTTCAATCCATTCAGAACTATGAGCATTTCCCATAGCACATGTCCAGTTATGTTTATGAACTATAATTTATCTCCATGGACTTGCATGAAGTCGGAGAATATTATGTTATCAATGATTATTCCAGGTCCATCGTCTCCGGGAAATGATATAGATGTATACTTGCAACCACTGATTGCGGAGTTGAAGGAACTATGGGAAGTGGGAGTTGAAACATATGATGCTGTAACTAATCAAACATTTCTAATGCATGCAGCTTTATTGTGGACAATTAGTGATTTTCCAGCTTTAGCAATGCTTTCTGGATGGAGCACCAAGGGGAGCTGGGCATGCCCCACTTGTAACCATCATACTTGTTACCAATATCTCAAACATAGTCGCAAGATGTGTTACTTGGGTCATCGTACGTTTTTACCTCCTGATCATCCATTCAGAAGAGATAAAATATCATTTAATGGTAAAGAGGAGCATAAAGTTGCACCTACTCCATTATCAGGTGCACAAATTCTTGAAAAGCTTCGAAAATTCAATAATGTATTTGGAAAGAACAAAAAGAAAAGAAAACGAAAGAATGATGGTCCATGGAACAAAAAATCCATATTTTTTGAGTTGCCGTATTGGGCAACAAACAAATTGAGGCACAATCTTGATGTGATGCACATAGAGAAGAATATTTGTGACAGTGTGCTTGGGACTTTATTGGATATACTTGTAAAGTCCAAAGATCATATAAATTCTCGCTATGACTTGTATGAAATGGGGATATGTAAAGAGATCCAACCTCTAAAAGATTGTGATACAGGAAATATCCATCTAGCTAAAGCTTGTTTCTCTATGACACCAGATGAGAAAAAGTTATTTTGCACTGTCTTAAAAGATGCCAAATTACCAAAATGGTGTGCTTCTAATATATCAAGTCGTGTGCAAATTGAAGAGATGAAAGTATCAGGATACAAAAGTCACGATGCTCATTTCATAATGCAATACTTGCTCCAGGTTGCAGTCAGAAAAGTGTTACCCAAGAATGTAGCTATGGTCTTGATTAGATTGGGGAATTATTTTACAGCCATATGTAGCAAGGTTATAAGAAGAAGCGATCTTGATAAGATGAAAGCAGAAATCATAGATATTGAATGTGAGCTTGAAAGATTTTTCCTCCATCTTTTTTTAATATAATGACACATTTACCTATCCATTTAGTAGATGAAATTAAGCTTGGAGGCCCAACTCATTTGTGTTGGATGTATTCTACAGAGAGAACTATGTGTGACTTCAAGGGGCTTGTTCGTAATCGAAAAAATCCTGAAGGATCAATAGTAGAAGGTTTTTCAGTTGTAGATTGTTTGAACTTTATTTCCATATACCTACCTAATACGGTGAAGACAAAATTAAGTAGGTGTGAAATAGAGGATGATGAGTACATTCAAACAGAGGAAGGTGGTGTTTCACATTTATTTCCTAAGACAGGTCATCCAATTGGAAGTGAGAATATAAGGAAAGGCAAGATTTTTAACATGGAGAAGCATGAGTTGTTTGAAGCACATCGATATACTTTGTTCAATACAGGAGATGAACAAGTAGAGGCATTTATCAAGTAAGATAAAATACTCGTTTGTTTTTAAACTTCATTTAGATGTTATGATAATGTATTTAAAATTTCATTTCATTTATAAATACACATTGATTAAATTACATTACATGGTTACAGGGAACATAAGAGCTTAACTGATAATCGAACTAGAGGCAATGCATGGGTAAAAGCACAGGTCCATAGTAGAGAATTTGGTGATTGGTTTAGTGAAAAAGTTAAAAATATTGAAGTGTCCAATCATTTAAAATGGCTAGCTAAAGGGCCTAACTTTGTGGCAAAAAGATATACTGGATATTTCATAAATGGATATCGATTTCATACGAAGACACGGGATGCCCCTTGTAAAACTCAGAATAGTGGAGTGACTTTGTCAGCCACAACGGATAGTTTTGCTAGTGCTAGGGACCAAAATCTTGTTGATGGAATGGTTCTCTATTACGGAATAATTCAGGATATCATTGAGATTGATTATTGGGGTTGCTTTAGTGTTGTACTTTTTAATTGTGATTGGTTTCATAATGAAGTCGATGAATATGGATTGACTCAGGTATATTTCAACAAAAAATGTAGTACAAATGATCCTTTTGTACTAGCATCTCAAGTGCATCAAGTTTTTTATGTGGAAGACCCGGTTGAGAAAAATGTTTATTATGCAAGAAACAAAGTCCCTGTGGATTTGTATGATTTGGAGGAAGAGAATTGTCCTAATATTGAAGAAACATTTTGGAGAGAGCCTAATGATGATATTGGTTCATCAAAAAGATTAGTTGATGTAGATGTTAGATGGTCTAGAGAAGATCTTCCTGTTGATATCATCGATGCTCCTTCCATTGCACAACATTCACAAGATGAAGCTATGGAAACATCGAAGAGGAGGATGACTTTGATGATACTGATTGGGATTGGATGGAAGTTGATGATTGACAAAGGATCTTGTGGACTTGTTCGAATACATTATGTTTTTTTTTCTTATAGTAAGTAATGATTATCATTTGAGTTGCATCATATAGATTATGAATGTTGAGTGAACTGTATTTGCTATCTCTTCTTTTTGTTTCTATATATTTTTTTCATGTTATGGTAAGTCTTTTTTCTCTCTTATTGATCATTTTCATTCTTCTTCTTTTTGCAGTTTCTCTGAGCAATTTCAATATATTAGTGGACCAGCAAATCAGTAGGTTCTTATCTCTTTATTAAGGTCCAACACTCCATGTTCGTATCTCGTTTTTATGATTCTTTGAACACTTCTTCGCTATATCTATCTTTGAGTACTTAATGTACATTCTATGAATGTGATTGAGTGCAGAAAATTTAATTGTGGACAGTAACAAACGTACTATGTGTGATTGTGGACAGTAACATACTTGCTGCTCTTATAATTCCACAAATTGGCTTCCTAAAAACACTCTAAATCTTGTGTGTGATTGTGGAAAGTAACAGACCTACTGGATGTGATTCAGCTCTTTGTAATATCTTTGTAACTTTTTAATTTCTTCTATTTTCACACAGGTCAGAATAGTCATAGCTATGAGTCAACAAGAAACTTCAAAAAGAACCAAAAAAGCCAAAAAGAAGACATTTGCTAAACCGGGATCGTTATCATTCTTGGCAAATAAGAAATGACGGTTATTGACAATAAATGAAATTATTAAAGAAATAGAGTGCGAGAAAGGACATCTGCTCAAATTAATTGGAGGACAACAATCAGTAGCACCACAATCTGAAGCAAAAAGACAATCTGCCGAGGAGTTGCCTTTTGAAAATCAGCCTGTCGAGGAGCTGCCTGTTGTGCACCCTGTCGAGGAGCTGCCTCTTGAGCAGCCTGTCCAGGAGCTGCCTCTTGAGCAGCATGGCAAAGATTTTCCTTTTGAGGATCAAGTGCAAATGAAGTCTGTCACTCCTCAAACAAATGATCAACCTGAAGAACAAGGTAACATATAAGATTACAAACCTATTAAATGTATTCATAATTTTTAATTATATTTCTTTTATTTTCTTATAGCTGGAGATGTTTCCAGTCCAAATAAAAGAGGTAGAATGCAAATGCATGATGTTCATGCCTGAAAGAACGTAAGTTGATCATATTGAATAGTCAAAATCAACCTGTTGGTCCTACAGATGATGTTGTCATAGAGCTAAGTAGCTTCCTAGGAACATTGGCTAGAAATGCGACTCTTCGCCCATTTGATATATTGGATTGGAGGAGCATGGACACTAAAAAGGATTTGTGGGATTATACCAAGGTTTGTAGTTTACAGTAATAAATTATTTGTAAAAGTATTTTACTTCTATTGGCTAATTGAATGACATAAAATTATAGGGGAAATATATTATTCCTGAAGTTGCATACCATTGGGCTATGGTAACAATTCGAGATGCTTGGAGAAGACATAGAAGTGATTTGAAGCTTAATTATTACGATCCATATGAAAATGATGCAGTTCGAATGGAAAAAAAGCCTGGTCATATTCCAGAATGTCAATTTAGAGAGCTACTCAAATATTGGAATTCTGAAAAATTCAAGGTAAAAATGTAGTTCAGAATATCAATTTTTTTTAATAAGTAGCATTTGTATTATAGCTCCTGATTTTTGCTCCCTTCCCAGCTTCTTCCCACCTAGTGACCCCCAACACTTCAAAGCTGTTAGAAAAAATAGTACCTCCCTTCCCAGCTTCTATGCTTCCTCCTGACTCTTCTTTCTCATAGGTGTCTTTTTAATCAGCAAGTGGATCATTATCATGCCCAAACTTAAAGCAATTAGAGCAACATTTTGGCTTGTATCTGTAATTCAGACCTTACTAGAAAGACCCATAAGGAGCAGCAAGTGTAACTATCTCCACTTAAGTTTGAGAAATGTCAATGTCAATTGCAATGAAATATGATTCATTTCTATTTGTAGTTCATACCTCTAGCATTATTATGGTTTGTATACGGACCAGTCTGCATAACCTTCTCTCTGACTGCTACAAAAGTAAATCAAAACATATAGTCACCATCTGAATAGTATAGGTACTAAAGCATCTGGATAAAGTGCCAATACTGACTGCTATGACATAATTGTCCATAGTGTGATATCGGTGTTGCTGACATAA
The DNA here is from genome assembly GCF_036512215.1 of Solanum lycopersicum. Classification (NCBI taxonomy): domain Eukaryota; kingdom Viridiplantae; phylum Streptophyta; class Magnoliopsida; order Solanales; family Solanaceae; genus Solanum; species Solanum lycopersicum. The sequence goes on along the minus strand of NC_090804.1, from coordinate 52,004,259 downwards.
TAGTATTGATTCTGCTTTACCTGAGGCTTGGTTGTACTTTGGTGTCTAAAGTAGTGTGATAATAGTATATATTCTTCTTTATTTTTTCTTTTACTCTCTTCTCTATTGTAATATTTTGCAGCTTCATTTATTGTGATAGTCACATGCATTTTACAAGACACCTTAACACTATATAATGACTAATATTGACAGATTGTTATAAAGGAAAAATAGACTGTTATAAAGGAAAGACAGACTAATATTGACCTCGTCTAGTACACTATATAACACTAATATACCTTCAATTAACATTACTGATTCATTTCTTTGCAGAAAATGTCTGAAACAAATGCAAAGAATCGAAAAAAAACTGATGAATCCACACACTGCTGGCAAAAAGAGTTTCGCTTTAGTTCGTAATAAGCTGGTGAGTTCTCTGATATATTATTTTTTAATGAAATTTTCTTTTGGATCTCTTCCAATGTGAGTTTAGTTTTTATATATATTTCAATTCGACTAGGAGAAAGATAAGGAGACAGTATCATCGAAGGATCTCTTTGTGGTTACAAGAACAAGAAAACCTGGGCGATCGTACAAGGCCTCAAATGAAGATACTACTAGTAAAATTGTATGTGCCTGTCTATTTTAATTTTTTTTGTTGAGATCAATTATTTATTTCATAAGATTGTATTTGTTGGATATACTTTGGTAGGCTGAAATGGAGCAAATTGAAAAACAAATAAGCATAAATGGTGAGTATGTTGATGCATTTTCAAGCGTCATGGGTCCTGAACATCCGGGACGTCTAAGACTATATGGCGCAGGAGTTACAAAGACTACTTTGAAAAAAAAAGTTGGCAATTGGGAATCAACTTTAAGTGCAACAACTGATGGAATGCAGCAAATGCAAGAGAGGATGCAGAAAATGGAGAAACAAATGGAGGAACAAAAGAAAATTGTGCGACAAGAAGTTATTGCAGATGTTATTGCACAACTTAAGCATGCGGGATTAATTGATCCTAACATATTGGCAGCATTGTTGACTCCTTCACCAAGAGAATCTACTTCTGTTCAAGGGGCTAAACAAGGTTGGTGTCGCTAATTCTATATTTTGATTGGTATTTGTTGTTGCTACTTGCTATAGGATTAGAATGGAATAGTATGCTATTGATCTAAGGAAGTTGCGGAAAAGTTAGGCAGAGGATCAGTAAATGCCTGATTCATGAGTTTAATGTCTGAGTTGCTGCTTGTTCTCTGATAGTTTAATGTCTGAGTTGCTGCTTGTAGTCTGGTTCATGAGTTTTCTGGTGTTGCTTGTAGCCTAGTAGAGGACTAGTGCCTCCTCTTATGGCATAATATAGCTTGTGCTGACTTAGAGGGGAAAATATTAGCTCAACACATTGTTAGAAGTAGTATTAACATGATGATTATTCTAACATTAGTAGAATATATATATATGACTATTATATAGAGTTTACAGATAGTAACATAGATTAGACATTCTTAGTGCTAAATTTAGAGGATACGTCCACATGGAAGTGAAAACGAAGCCTTTTCAGACAGTGATTGGATTTCATGAACAGTATTCTTTATTTCTTCCTTGTCCCTAACAAGTCCACATAATTGGCATGTGAATCCTTTATTACCAGAGTCACGAAGCAGGAAACCAGTGCATCTCTTGTCCTTGCATCTATAACCCTCCGGAATTGCACTTTCTTGGATATCATCATTTTGTCCCTTACAGTAGGTTATAAGTTTGTGAGCAGAGAAATCTTATTACTGAGCACTAGTTAGACTACATAATGGACATACCAACTTGATGCAGTGAATGCAAGTGCAGGAGAAAAGGTACTGTTCTTTAAGAGCCTTTTGACGAGTTGCAGTGGTTCCAACCATTTCTATATAACTTATTGATACCTTTTGGAAGCCAATCAACGTAGTAGCTAATTACTGCATGTAGTCTGGTTTCTTGTTTATGTTAATTAAACATGTCTCTTGTAGCATGATAGTGTTGTTTTCACTGCTTGTAGTCTAGACTCTTGTTTCTGCTGCTGGTCTATCTTGTTTCTGCAGCTGCTCTCTTGTTTTTGCTGCTGGTCTATCTTGTTTGTGCAGCTGCTCTCTTGTTTCTGCTGCTGGTCTATCTTGTTTCTGCAGCTGCTCTCTTGTTTCTGCTGCTGGTTTCTTGCAGCATTATACATAGTGTTGAATCCTAGCTTCACGATTATGTTTAGTCGAGCCAACGTAGTAGCTAATTACTGCATGTAGTCTGGTCTCTTGTTTCTGCTGCTACTTGTAGAAGTTTGAATGCGCGCAGCTAGCAGTTGAATGTTATTGGCATGTACTTGATTTCCAAGTTTTAGGGTTGAACAATTCTAAAAGCTAATGCCTGCTTGTAACTACATGTATACTTGTTAATTTCCAAGATTTGAGGTTTCCTAAATTATTTATATTTTTTTCTGATTGTATGTAGGTGACGAAATCGAAGAAGGCAATGAAAGCAATAGTGAAGACTTGACATAGGAGCTGAAGTATATATTGATGTAAACTTTATTGATGTTCTAGAAATCATATATTTTTGAAGATTGAAAATTTTATGGCATGTGTTTCACCTTTTTTGAATGCTATAAAATGATTTGTATATTTTGCTTTAATTGATATTAGAATCACGGATCTTGAATTCTAATTAAGGTAATGAACATTTATTCTCGTTAACGATTTATGTGTATTTTTATGTTATAAAATTTATTCTCATTAATGATTTAGTATATAGCAGGTATATATAGCTTACTAATATTGCATTAGAATTGTTGCAAATAGCTGGTAATAACCGTTGCAATAGGCATTAAGCAACAGTTCTACAATTGTTTAAAAGTGTTGCAATATCCCTATAACAACCGTCGCAATTGAGTGAAATGGTGTGTTGAATCGAAAAACACTGTAGCCATAGCCTTGACAGAACTGATGCATAAACCTCTATTACGATGGTTAAAAACTGTACCAATACGTACATAACCGTTGGCAATTAATTCAAATGATAACCGTGGCAATAGGTCAACGTATGGCTACGGTTATATGAACTGTCGCACAGAACCATAGCAACAGCTCTATTGCTACGCGATCTGTTGTAGCGGTTGGTGTAACCGTAGCCTTAGACCTATGGCTACGGTAGTAACGTCAATTGCAACGAATGGTGAACCGTGGCAATAGACCAAATTTCTAGTAGTGTCTTTAGTCTTCAAGACATAGATCCAAAGTTTTCTCGAGCAATCATCAATGAAAGTGACAAAGTAAAGTGCACCACCCAATGTTTTTGTCTTCATTGGACCACATAAATCAGAGTGCACCAACTCAAGCAACTCTGTGTTTCTCGAAGGGGGGTAGGACTTTAATGAAACTCTATTTTTTACCAGCCAAGCAGTGCTCACACTTTTCTAATTAAGTACTTTTGAAATTTGACAATAATTTTTTCTTGGCTAGAACATTAAGTCCTTTCTCGCTGATGTGGCTAAGTCTGTTGTGTCATACCGTTGAAGAGATATCACTCTCAACTGCATTCACCATATCAACACAAGAAGATGCCATAGTCTAGTATAGACCACGATGTTTATTACCACGAGCCACAACTAAGGAACCCTTAATGAGCTTTCATTTTCCATCATCGTTGGTACTAGCATATCCTTTATCATCTAAAATGCCAATAGAAATTAAGTGCAGACGAACATCAGGAGCATGTTTCACATTGTTCAAAACTAGTTTAGTTCCAATACTAGTTTCCAAACAAATTGTATCAATACCAACCACCCTAGAAACGATCTCATTACCCATAGTCAATGTTCCAAAATCACCAGGAGTATATGAAGAGAAAAAATATTTTCTTGATGTCACATGAGATGCGGCACCAGTGTTTACAACCCAACTTGACTCATCACAAGCAATATTTATCATATCAGCATCAAGAACGACAAGAGGATCTTCAGTGGTGACGGTGGCTAGGCAATCTTCATTGCAATCTTCTTTAGTTTCCTCTTTGTTTTTGTTCTCCCTCTTCAGCTTCCTAAAAACTTCTTTGTGTGCCCTTTCATGCGACAATGATAGCACTCAATATCCTTAAGTCTACTTCTCGATTTGCTCCTATTTTGTTCTCTATACTGAGAACCATGAGTTTTGTTTCTCCCCCTGAGGTTAGTTATCAAGGCATCCAACAGAGATGAACCTTGAGTTTTTGTTCTCATCTCTTCGTTCAAGACACTACGCTTGGCAGAATCCATAGAGTTCACACCATCCGAAGCAGAATATGAAAATGAAGTTCTAAATGTTCCCCAAGAGTCTGGTAGGGAACCAACTAGAAGTAAGCCTTGAATTTCATCAAATTTAATGCCCATAGAAGATAATTGGTTTATGATCCCCGAAAATTATTTAGATGGTATGTCATCGGAAATCCATCATGATACTTTAAACTCCACATCTACTTTATTAAGAACATTTTGTTGTTGCAAGTCTTCCGAACATACAAACTTTCAAGATGCTCCCATAGGGTTTGAGCATGTGTTTTTCCAGAAATAGGGTTCAACACATTATCGTCGAACCATTGCCTAATGAATCCACAAACCTGTCTATGCAACAAATTCTACTTTTTATGTATTTTATTGTCAAGATTTACAGTGGTAAATACTGGTCTGTAAAAATTCTTAACATAAAGCAGATCTTCCATTTTCCCCTTCTAAATGACATAATTAACACCATTCAAAGTAATCATTCTACTTGTTTTGGCTTCCATCATTTTTTCCCAAAAAATATTGTTATCGCAAATTAAAGTAAATTTTTCTGATGTGGAAGTTCAGACTGTGCTGCAATGACATAGCATATTTAGATAAAACCTTGGCTCTCATACTAGTTTTTTTTTTTTGAAAAATGCGGATAAACACAAAAATATATATGATAAAAGTAATGAAAATAAAATGAAAAAATAATCACACCAAGAATTTTACGTAAAAACTCTTCTAAATAAGGGGAAAACCACGGTCCAAGAGGATCAACTGATAATATTATAGTAAGGAATTTTACACTGTGTAGTCATGAATACAATATTCAAAGTGACTACTACACACTCAAAAGGGACAATACTCTTTTGGTTTCCTCCTCACTAATATATCGCTCACACTCTATTTTTCTTCAAAACTTTTTCTTATATAGTCTATGGAATACCTCACTTTGCTCCCAAAATGATTTTTTTTCTCGTTAACATGGTGTGTTCTACAAATGAGCAAGAATGCTCTATTTATAGAAGGAGAAAATCATGCCTATGTCACTAATGACAGTTAAATATATCAAAGTCAAAAAGGGTTGCAATTTTTACTAATTTCCTACCACAAAATCATTTATTTTCAATTCTAATTACTATTCTTTTTTAAAAATTACTTGTAGTAATTAAAAAACAAAATTTGACCAAAAATATGGGATGGCTCCATATAAAGGTAACTAAATCAAGTTAAAAGGCATCTCGAATATCTCGCAAATTGACCGAAGTAAAATTCAAATCATATTAATTCTAGAAATATGTCACTAACTACCCTCGAATTATGTTCATCAAATCCAAATCAACTTAGTTTTAGAAAATACGTCACTAAAAACCTTAAATTATGTTGATCAATTCCTAATCATATTAATTCGAGAAATACGTGACTAACTGCCATCAGATTATGTAGATCAAGTATATATCATTCTAGTTCGAGAAATACGCCACTAATAACGCTCAAATCATGGAAAATGCCCTTTTCATCCACCTATTGGCTCCGAAATGCCCTTGAAGTATTGAAAATGGTACAAAATTACCCTTCATCCACCTATTGGCTCCGAAATGCCCTTTTCATCCACCTATTGGCTCCAAAATACCCTTGTCATCCACCTTTGAGTTCAAAATTGACCACTTATTTAATGATTTTAAATTTAAACTATTTTAATATTTTTAAAATACTTGATGTTCAACTATTGGTTATAATTTAATTTATTTGTATTATTTATAAACCAACCCACTACCCACCCATTACTAACTAAACTCCACCCAATTAATAATTCAACTATAATATTAAAATCGTCATAAACACTACTAAAACACGATGAAATTATAGATTAATGAAAATGATATCCAAAATTATTCGAGTCCGAATCGAAGCCCCAATTAAATTTATGTTAAGCCGCTTATTTAGGAGGACACTTTCAATTTGATTCTCTTTCAAGATTGAATTAGAAATTTATGATTAAAGGTAAAGAAGTAATACACCCCGAATTAATTCATGCACTTTTTTAAAATATAATTTTATTAATATTTATGATTTGTTTTAAAACTTTTAATTTATTATTTTGAAAAAAAGTTACCTATGAAGTAACATCACATAATTGGGACGTAAGAATAATTAAGATGAACATAGTTAGACTTTTAAGTTTATTGGTAATTTTTATTTAGACACTTGAATGTATGATAATTAACTTCTATAGATATTTTCGTCTCAAATTTTAAAAAACACTCAATTGGCAGTCTTTTCTATTGTTGCATTAATAATCTGAGTGATTTATTAATTTGAAGGGTTTAATTAGTAATGGATGGTTAGTAGATTGAGTTATAAATTATACTAATAAGTTAAATTATAACAAATAGTTGAGCTCCACGTATTTAAAAAAATATTTAAATAGTTTAAATATAAAACCGTTAAATAAGTGGTCAATTTTGAACCAAAAGGTGGATGACAAGGGTATTTTGGACCCAATAGGTGGGTGGGAAGGGTATTTTGGAGCAAATAGGTGGATGGAGGGTAATTTTGTACCATTTTCAATACTTTGAGGGTATTTTAGACCCTTTTCCGAAAATCTTATGAGAGGAGAATCTAGTGAGGGACAGAATTGTACCCGCAATCTTGATGAATAAAATTATATATATTTTTTTATATTTTATTTGTAATTGTAATTTTTTTTTGTCACTTTAAAATTTGTTGCAAACAAATTGACACGCTCAGTAGGACCACATCTGCCCTTCATCTCTTTTTTCATAAATCAAATCTGAAAATCCGAAGTTGTAAAGGTGGAAAGATGAGTACTTCAAGCCTCATCTTTGAGTTTCATCGAGTCTACACTCCGACAAAACTTGAAGCAGGAGGCATTTGAAGACATTGAAATTTTGTAGGACTCTACAAGACGTGAATTCGAATAGGGACTTTAGAAGGTGTGTTCAGTTTCACTTAGAATTCTTAGGACCCGTTTGGTAGGAGGTAATAATCAAAATATTCTATGGATTAAAATTTAGTCCAACAAAAACATTGTTTGGTTACTTTATGTAACCTAATATATGGATAAGTTATACCTCATATAAGGTCTTATCTAATTCTTAAAAAGGGGAGGGATAACTAAGCCAAAGTTTAACAATCCTTGGATAAGACCCATAAATGACTAAACTATCCCCAAATCCTTTTCCTAATTTTTTTTTTGTAATATAATGCTCTTTTTTAATTTATATGAGAATATCTATAAATATTCTTTTAAATTCTCCAAGTTCATTCAACGTAATTTGATGATTTCACAAATTAATATTTTTTCTCCATGTTTGATTTGTTATATTGGGTTGATTTTTTAATTTTTTTTAAAAAATATAAATCGTCGATTGACCACTTGAAATATCTTTTTTTTAATAAGCTTTGTGTATTTGAACAATTTAAGTAACCTTATATCAATGTTAAGTTTCAGGTATATTTGATCAACAAAAAAAATTAAAAATATATCGTGCTATCAGAATCTCTGTGGTGACATATCACACCCCAAAATTAATAATAATTTTTTAAAATATATTTTAGTATTTAACTTGACAAACTAAATCAAAATATAAAATCTCATAATAACTCAAGAGTATAATAGGAAAGAAACTTTTTCTAGAATTTTGAACCAAACATAAGATTAAATGGGAAACAACAAACCAAACACGACTAAATCCTACATTACTAATCCTTGCATTTCTAATCCATGCATTAGTAATAACTAATTATGCATCTTTGTACCAAACGACCTCTTAGATGCTACTCAACCCTAAACCCTAATGACTATATAAAGGAAACTAAATCAAGTCAAAAGACATTTCGAAAATTTCATTTAGAGATCAAGATGTTGAGTATCCCACAAATTGATGGAATATTCATGAAGAGGTCAAATCCAAATCGTAGTAATTTGAGAAATACGCCTAACGGCCCTCGAAGTATGTAGATCAAGTCCAAGTCATCTTAGTTTGAGAAAATACGTCACTAACAACCCTCAAATTATGTAGATCAAGTCCAAATCATATTAATTAGAGAAATACGCCACTAACAACCTTCAAATTATGTAGATTAAGTCCAAATTATTCTTGTTCAAGAAATACACCACTGACGACCCTCAAATCATGGATAAATCATATGAGAGGAGAATCAAGGGAGGAACATAATTGTACCCACAATTTTGACGAATAAAGTTATGTTTCTTCATATTTTATTTGTGCTTGTAATTTCTTTTGTCACTTTAAATTTCTTACAAACAGTATGTTCAGTTACATCCTAAAATTAGCAAAAATTTAAGCCCAAGTTCAGCCTTTGATCGAACCAATCTTCAAAGAAGTCATCTCATGGGTTGAATTTTTTAAATTTTATAGCCCAAGTTCATCCTTTGAATTTTGTCTTCTTTTATTACAGTGTGAAAATAATGAAAAGAAAAAGTGATTTGTTTTTGTTAACATAGCAAATTCTTTGTTGATTGAGAAAAGATTTGTTGCACATTAAAGTAAAAAAGAAAGAGAGAGATGAGAGAGGAGAGATAAATAGTAATAATATAACCATGGTTAATGATATTTGATCAAGAAAATTAATCAAGTCCATTAAAAATTAAATGAACACACGTCAACTATACAAAATAACATTCGGAGAAATTGGAAAGATCATGACTCAAGAGAAGTCTCTTTTGTAAAAATGTATGTCACTTGATTGTTGTTACAAACAAGTCGAATGAGTAATCTTTCTGCGATAATGAGGTCACAAATAAAGTGATATGCAAAAATATATTTGACTAAGCTCAAAGACTCAACATATCTCAAAGTCATATTCTATGTATGACTTCAAAACAATACCGTCAATAATAACATTTTTAAAAAGATGGTGCACACAGTTAAAATGTATCATCTATAAGATTAAGACCCCATTTGTTTTATTAAGATTAAGAGGTCTGAAGCTGAATACATATTTGAATATTAAGATTTGCATTAAGATCTAAGTGTTTTGATCTGAATACACTTCTGAATATTAAGATGTGGTCTCTAAATCTGCACACTAAATAATTAATGTTGTTTATTTTCAGTATCTTAATGTGGAAGTGAAATTCAACACTATATTGATAAAATATTATAAAATTTTCATTTCAACAAAATATATCACTTTTGATAAAGAATTTTTTAAATTTCTTTCTAATAATCATAATTTGGAGTACTATTTTTTCATTCAAAAACTTTGATAAATAACAATGCACCAAAAATATTATTGCAACAGTGTTCTTGACACACATCAATACAAGAAAAGTATTAATATATAAAAAAAAAGTACTTGAAAGTATTTATGAAAACTTACCAGTAAGGAAAAATGATGTTTGATTGAGAAAAGTGAGAAAGAAAGTTTTTAGTTTTGAAATAAAAAGGCACGCCCAAAGCAGAAAAGTTGTGATTTAGTATTTGATAACTTATCATATGAGTCTGAATATTGTTAGCACTCTCCTATAGATCTGATTCGTTCAGACCTCTTCAGACTATTAAGATGTTTTTTAAAAAATAAAACAAATGAACTTAATGGGCTAAATTTGAATGATTCAGATTCAGCCCTGAAAACCAAACATACTTAATGGGCTGAATCTAAATTATTAAGATTCAGACCTCTATTAAGTGCAAACAAATGAGGCCTGAATGATGTTTAGATCAGGAGAAGAATACGCGCATGTGTGTGTGTGTGTATGTATATATATATATATATATATATATATATGTATATATATATTTATATTATTTTTTTATATTTTTTTTTTCTTAGACAAATTTGGTTCCACTGAGGTTTTAAACTAGGCAACAGTTGATATGTACCTTTTTTTTCTAGGCACTTCACATATGGACGGTGGACCTCCAATGGGGTGTTGTGCAATGCATTATATATGGATAGGATGTCTACTATAGAAATTAAGTTACTTCTTTACTAGTGACATTCTATATTGATTATGCCTTTCTCACTCTCAACACACCTTACCTTTATCCCTGTCCCCCATAACCCTCATCCCACGATCTAACACCCCTACCACCCATCCTCACCTCTAACAATATGAGTCTAAATTTTACTTCGTACAGACACACCCTTAGATAGGTAATTTTTCCTATTTAATAACATTTTGTTGTTTTTACATTCTTCACGGTTCTATCCAAATAAAAGAACATTAGTTAACGTTCCTTCACATTTTGTCTTCTTTCCTTACAGGTCATACGTACTCTTGCCATTAGGAGTATAATGGAATGCATCATGGATTACTAGTTTCCAGATTTAAGTACTTCGGTTTGAATAAGAAAATTCCAAAGCATTGCTGTTAAAGGAGGTATTGCCATAACATTCATATCGGGAATGCAAAATGTGACCCTTTACAGGTACCTCGCTGACTGATGCAGCATTTCTGAAGATAGCAAATACATAAGAACATGTGTAAACGATATGAATCCGAAAACTTCTGTAAAGGATATAAATCAGAGTTATCAGTACAAGTCGCTCATTAACCTATAGCAACTTAGAAACAATTGAGTACAAGTGTTACAGATCACTTCGGATCCTGCCAGCTATCTAATATTTTGAGAATCATCCTTCGTTGTGTGTATAATTCTCTATACAATCTGAATCTCAATACTGTTAGAATGATTATGAAAAAAAAGGACCTCGGAACCAAATTTCCTTTTTTATTTCATTAACCTATTCATTCATCACAGCTCGCGGATGCTCACCTGGTGTTGTAGCACTGTGATTGTGCATTTTGCTGGGTTCCTCAAAAGAATGAGCTTGCCTTGCAGATTGAGGAAGCTCGGTGGATGGTCTGAACAGAGTTTGATGTTCATTCGAGTTTTCTTGAATCTCCAAGCCAGGTGTAGCCTCATCGAACATATCAGGAACAGCAGAGTACTCTCGTTGTCTAAGATCTTGTTCAGCCAATATTCTGGTTTCAGCCTGAGACATCTCGTCTAGATCAACTCCCGAAGACCTTTTAGTTTGAATAGGTCTTTCCTCCTGTACGTCATGTACCCCTTGAAGCAAATCATCTGGAGTAGCAGCAGGGTCGAGCTCCCAGCACCCCTCCGGCAAGTTCATTGTTTCTCTTTTCAGTAAACAAGATGGCACTTGATGTGAAAATCGCAACATTTCTCTTCTGGGAATCTTCCGAATGGCATCCTGATTCGTGTTTCGTCGGTATATTGTCTTGAATCCATCTAATTTGACCAAAGGAGCAATGCAAACACCAAAATCTTCAGAATAATCACCAAGGACCTCCACCATTTCATACTGGTGCCTCACTTCATCTGGGGTTTTCCTGTTCCAATCTGGCGACCAATTTCGATAAATGGCCCAAATGTCTCCCCTTTTTGGGTAAATCTGAACACACCCTCCTCTTCCAGCCTTCTCCCCACCTAGAAGGTGAGAAAATATGTTGACTTGTTCAATAACTTCAGAGTTAAAGGCCCTAAATTTTCCACATGACTTGGTAAAACCAGAATCCAACCAATTGACTATCCCAAATTCACTATCTGTTTTTGAACTTAAGTAGCTGATATGAACCTTGAAGGGCTGCACCGAGATAACTTGGCGGATCAGACAATACAAGCGAGGCATACCATCTTCCTCATCATATAAAGCCCATATCTGCTTTGGCATGAAGCAATCCTCTGATCTATCCTTGTCAAAATCATGGAAGTCAGAGTCTGGGACAGTCAAACTCATGGACCCAGTTTTCCTCATATCCGATTGATGAGCAGTAAGACCAAGACCTTCTCTTTTAGGTCTTTCACTCGATTCACCAAATTGAGCATGTGCCTTTCTCTTTTTCTCGGACTCTACAGCAGCCAACCTGATCTCTTCCAGTTTCTTGCGGATATCTGTTCTTGCCTTGTCAATTAACAACGGTCTTGGATCAAATGCAGGAGCCGTAGGCCATCTTCGGATTGGAACTTCCGGAGTAGGAAGCTTAGCATTTCTTTTCAAACTCTCACTCCCGTTTCCATCTGCCATTATGACTTCTGCAGCAGCGTTTGAAGCCACATCACCATTACCATAACCATTTGTACTCTCCAAATCAATTTTTCTCTTCTTAGGAGGCCTACCAGGCCTGCGGGGCAGTTGATCACTACCCACAGACCCATCAGCAACTGTTTTGGTTAGTTCTTGCTTCCCATTAGCTTTTTTTCCAGAGGCTTTCGTATTTGTCTGCTGGATAAAACTGAAGCCAGTGGATGAACCATTTGGATCTACAACTCCGGCAGAAGTTCCAGGGAAGGAGCTCCACTGAAAGGATAAATTGGAAGCATGCTCCGAACCATGCTTAGAATGATGTCCTGTGACCCTACTATTTGCAGAATAAGCAGGCGATGTTGGAACATACGTAACCCCACAACCATGGCTTTTGTATCCATTCTCAGGCACATAAGGCCAAGGGCTAAATGCATAGGAACCATTTACAGGGGCCAATCCAGTTTCAACAGCTATGAAAACCCCACGACAGTTCTTACAAGACAGCCTTTTGTTCACATATTTCCTATGATATTCATATTGAACCTGACAAGAGGTACAAACAGTCCAAAATGTATCGAGCCTTCCATGAGAAGCTGGAGTGTTGGAGTAATTAGCATAGTTGCCAACACCAGAAGTATGCAGAGTAAATAAATTTCTCCTCTGATCATAAGCGCTTCTTTTAGCACGATCAGACAAAACAGTCCATGCTTCAGAAATAAACTTAAACGCACCATCAGCTCCTACATTTTTGTTCTTATCAGGATGGAGTAACACAGCCATCCTCTTATATTGTTTCTTCAGCTTAGCCCTGTTTGCAGATGGATCCATACCCAGTATCGTGTAGAAATCAAGTTCTCCATTAACCTTTATCTCCGCAGCACTGTGAACACCAAATGTCGCTACCATTTGTGATATGCCATCCAACTGAGGACACAGCATCTGAGCTCTTAAAGCATAATTTTTTGCACTCACAAAATCTCTCTCCGCAAATTTCCTTTCGGCATTTGCTTTAGCTTGTAGTGCTTCCTCTACATTTTTCTCCATCTCAAAAACCACAACTTTATCCACCAACAAATCTTTAGGAATCTCACAGCGAATTACAGTTGGAACATTCTTATGCACCTGCAATTACACAAGCATTGCCTATATTAAAAATTCTGTTTTTCAACAATCCAGGACTAAGCAAAATTAAAATCAGAACCAACTTCAAAAAATCAAGAATATAATTCACAAAATCAACAGATCATATCTATCAACCTTTTCAGAGGACAATATGAAATAAGATTTAGATCTGACCTATGCTGCTCGGACTCTTTGAAAATGTTGACGGGTGCATATCGGACACTACAAAAGTACTACATTTTTGGAGAATCCGACATGAGTGAGACAACATTTTTGGAGAGTCTGAGCAACATAGGATCTAACTATCCGACATACTTACTCTATACCAACAAAAGAACTACTGTCACAATTTATTAATGTGTACAATAGACAACACAACAACAACAATATTAACCAGCAGCAGCCACAACAACAACAACAAGGTATCCCCATATAAATTCAAACCAGTTTCATTGAAGTACTCAAATTAACTACTCTCCAACACTCCAAGTCTTCTACATTTTCTCTGGACACAAAAAATTCAATATAACAAAAACATAAATGAAAAAATGAGCTAAAGTTATTAACTTTGCAAGAATCAAGGACACTAACTCTTGGAATATGCTCAAATTCAAGTCAACAACTTTCAACTCTTATTCAAATTTAACAAAAAAGAAAAAGAAAAAAACCCTTCAGCAAGAAAGATCGAAATCACCAAGATATCCAGCATAATCTTCCATACATCAATAAGATCTAAGCTAAAGATTAAAAAAAATCAATACTTTTAACTAAAATATCTTATACAAGATCTAAAAAGAGTTAAGTACCAAAAGTCAAGATTCAAGCTGAACTTACAGATACTAGAATCAAACTGAGAAACAGAGAAGACCCAGATCAGAAAAACAGTTGTTGATCCCTAAATTTGCTTCAGATCTTGAATCTTGACCAAGTCACACATTCTGCTGAGCAAGCACATGTGAAGTAAAAAAAAGTTAAATTGAACAAAAGAGGGAAGTTGAAAATAAGAAAAATGGGATTTTTCAGAGGGTGGTTGTTGGAAGTTGACGGCGGAGCTACGGCGGAAGAAGCCGTCGGAAAAGTATAGGTTACTTACTATTGCAACTAAACTTTCAAAGATACTGTATGGTGTAGTTAAAAATGAATAATAAATAAATACAAATATAGATAATGGAATGATTTCAGAGGAAAGTAAAGCTAAAGTTAATATTATGAGTAGAATATTAATTTCTCACCCCTCCTAAATATTTTAACACTTTTTGCTTTTCAATGTACAAATTAGGTGAATTTTTAATATATTAATGATGGAGTTTTAAATTTTAATACTTTATAAAGTAAATTTACTCTAAATCTGATTTAATTATTATTTAAATTTATGATCAATAAATGAAGTATGTCAAAAAAAATGGAATATTGTTTATGGATGTTAATTAAACATTTTTAAAATTTTAATTTCATTTTTTAATAAAGACAATATTCTTAAAATAAAAAACATGAAAATCTTAATATTTTTGGAGATAACATTTTTTGTTTGGTTTAGATAGTGGAAACCTTATTTGAAAGGTTCAAATTTGTCTGCCACTTTGGCATTAATTATTGCCTTATTGGTATTTTTAGAAGAATATTAAAATTTAAATTATAATTATTTTGTGTTAAATATACTTGTATTCAATTATTTGAGAATCTTTTATTTATTTTTTCCTTGGTGGTGCAATGCCATGACTAAAATGATCATAAGGTATAAAGGAAAAAAGATACTGTTAATTCATTTTTATTGAAATTCAAAATTAATAGGACATATATCAAAAAATTTCATATTATTATCATAAATAAGAAATTCTTATTTACTTCTACAATTCACCTTGACACTTCTTAATTTGATACTTATATTGAGTGTTTAATGTTTGATAACTACTAGTTATGTGCTACAAAAATTCAACATGCATCCAAATAGAATCTTAAAGTGGATGAAGCTTGGAATTGGTTCAATGGCACATCCCTTTGAATTTGATTGCCTAAGGTGTTGTGTCTTAGCTATTCTATTTCTTTATCTTTGGGATTGAAAATTACTTCCTATATATGAGTATTTTTTATGATATCAACGTATATCAATTGTCAATAAGGCTGGCAAACGGATCGGTTTTTGGCCGGTCCGGTCCGATTCCAATCCGGTTTCCGTACCGGTCCGTCCGGTACCGGTTGAACCGGTAAGGAACCGGTCTTTTAGTATACAGGACCGGGTGCCGGATCGGTTCCTGGTTTTTTATCCGGTTAAACCGGTTCGGTAAGAACCGGTTCCGGTCCGGTCCAATCCGGTAAGGACCGGTTTAGCCGGGTTTTTTATTATTTTTTTTATATTTTTAATGTTACCATTTTATATGACCGTTGGGCCCTTCTAGCCGTTGGGCTGGGGCCCAAAACGGTCAAATATGACCCCCCCCCCACCCCCTTCTAACCCATTTACACTATAAATATACCATTTTTTTTCCATTTTAAATCACAAATTCAATACTTATACAATCTTATACAATCTCTCAAAGTCTCAAACTCTCAATTATAAATCTCTCATAAATTATTAATTATTATATTGTGATATTGAGTTGAAGTTTGAATTTCGGAAGCTACAATCGGCATCTATCAAATCCGGCTTTCGTTATACGTCTACATTTACGTAGACGTTTGGTACATTCGTTCCAACTATTAACTTTAATTGTTATTTTTTTATTAATTTAGTTGTTTTATCTCTTTTATTATATTATTTTGCTTGTTTTTCTCTTAATATTTAATTGTTTTAAATTTTAACATGAATTCGGAAAGAAATAGTGGTAAAAGACCAATGTCGGAATTAAAAAATAAAAAGGGAGGAGTAAGTAGTTCTTGTTCTAAAAATTTGCCACCTAGATATTTAGTTAATACTAATGATTATACTTGTGTTAATGAAACTTTTTTTACGTCACCAAGACCAATTGAATTTAATTCTGAAAATGAAGTAGATCATGAGTCTTTAAATAGACATTATACTAATTTTGAAGAAGAATTAGAAGAAGAAGTAAAAATAAATGAGGAAGATGAAGAGACCCCTACCCCGACTAGTCCGGTTACCGAAGTCCCCTCTTTACCTACTTTTTCAAATGTCGCCGTCGTACGTGTTAAAAGATCGTTAGTATGGAAATTTTTGATACAAAATGAGGAGAAAACTACTGTTACGTGCACTAAATATAAATTGGTAATGAAACATGTAACTACGGGTACGCAAGGGGGAACGGGACGACTAAGAACACATTTACGAAGGTGTAATAAAGAATTTGCTCGCCTAGATGATATAGAAAGAGCTAATAGAAATGGAACACTCATACCCGAAAGTTCTATGGGTGTTGGAGGTTCTAATATGGTTCAAGGTGTATTAAATATGTCTAACCCGGCTAGTCGAAGCACACGCCGCACGTATAATAAAGAAAAAGATCGTAGAGAATTAGCTAAAATGGTTGCTGTTTGTGGTTTACCTTTTTCATTTCCTTCTCATCCTGATTTTGTTCATTATATTCGAGAATTATATAACCCAGATTATGAAGGTATTCCAAGAAATACAATTAAAAGTGATCTTTTTAAAAATCAAAAAGAATATTCTCATTTTCTTTGTTGTTTATTTGCTTATTATGATGGTAGGTTATCTATTACTTCTGATATGGGACGTAGTCCTAATGGTAACGATTATTTTACACTTACTGTCCATTGGATTGACCATGAATGGAACATGCAAAAACGAATATTAGCATATAAATATGTTGAAGAAAATAAAACCGATTCTTATATAGCATCAAAAGTAGGCTCTATTTTACAATATTATGGAATATGTGATAAAATAATGAGTGTCACTTTAGATAATGCTTCTAATAATTTAAGTGCCGTTGATTATTTAAAAATTAGACTTTGTCCAATTGATAATGGTTGTTTTCATATTAAGTGTGCCGCACATGTTTATAATTTAATAGTAAAAGATGGTATTTCTCAATTTGGAGTTTCTTGTGAAAAAATTAGACTTGCTTGTAATTGGATTTTTAAAGCTAAAGTAAAAGCTAGAATTACTGAATTTAAAAATCGTTGTAATGAATGTGGACTTGCATATAGAAAAATTCTAAAAGAAATATGCACTAGATGGAATTCTTTATTTGAAATGCTTCAAGTTGCTTATGTTTATCAAGAACCGCTACAATTAGTTTTTAATGCTCATAATGCGGATCCGAATTTAAGAATTGGCTTTGAAGATTGGCAAAATGTTGAAGAACTGATTGATTTTTTAAAAGTTTTTTATAAAGCAACAAATGAATGTTCTGGTCAATACTATCCTACTATTTCTTCTGTTTTAGTAAATATTTGTGCTATTTCAATTGAATTTGCTAAATATAAAGGAAAAGAACATTTTAAAGATTCAGTTGCTTTTATGATTGAAAAATTCAAAAAATATTTTTTTCCTATTCCTCAAATCTATTTGACTGCTACTACTTTCAACCCAAATTATAAATTAAGAGGTGTTGAAAGAATGGTTGAAAGATTTATAAAAATTTAGAAATTAAAGATGATGAAACTCCTAGTGTTAAACAATGTATAAGTAGCATTTATACAAAAGTTAAAGATTTATATAATGCATATAAAGTTACGGAAAAAAATATTCCAATAGTTGAACCTTCATCTTCTAAGCCTAAAAGTGATGATACGGATGATATCATGGATGAATATCTTGAGCTTGAAAGTGATGAAACTAATAATGATTTTGATTTATATTTCAACCAGGCACGGGAAAAGATTAGGCGTGACGAAGGAGAACTTCAACCTCGAATATTAAATTGGTGGAAGAATCGTGAAAAACAATTTCCGACACTTTCTAGGATTGTTCGAGATGTGCTAGCGATTCAAGCATCATCGGTCGCTTCGGAGCAAGCCTTTAGTGCAGCGAGATTTATGATTGGAGATCATCGATATTCATTAGCAAAGGACAGTTTGGAAATATCGGTATTGTTTCGAGATTGGGTCAATGCCGAAAGAAGAAACACCGGACTACCACTATTAAGTAGCCATATAGAAGACCAAATAGATGAAATATTTGGTGAGAATAGTGATGATGGCATGGAAGCAATGGACGAAGAACGACAAATGCCAATTTCAAAAAATCTTTCTTTTCAAATGATACAAAATTTACAAAAAGAATTTTAAAAAAATTGGAATTGTTAGTATAATAATTACTAATTTACTATTCAATTCCTCTTAAATTATGTACTCTTATTCTCTTTCTAATATTTGTATTGTATAATTTATTTATTTGAATAAATATACGGCTATTCGCCTTGATTTTTTCTTTTATAATAGTCTCTTCTATTTTATTCATGTCTTTTTATAAATTTAATTTTTAATTATTTTAATAAAATTTTATATTAAAACTTTAAATTCAATATAAACTTTAAAGTTTAAATGTAATTTCAAACTTTAAATCCAATATAAAGTTTAAAAAACTTTAAATTCAATATAAAACTTTAAATTCAATATAAAACTTTAAATTCAATATAAACTTTAAAGTATAAATTTAATTTCAAACTTATTATAAACTTTAAAGTTTTTAATTGAAGTTTTAATATAAATGTATAATATTATATAATAATTAAAATAATTAAAAAAAATGGAAAAACCGGTAAGACCCGGTTCCAAACCGGTCCAACCCGGTTCCAAACCGGTTACTAACGGACCGGGCGGAACAGGGAGACTTTTCTGGTAAAACCGGTCCGGTAAAATCCGGTACCGATAAGAAAATCCGGTAAGAAAAAACCGGTACCGGTCCGGTTACCGATAAAACCGGTCCTGTTGACCCGGTCCTGTCCGTTTGCCAGTCTTAATTGTGTCACGACCCAAATCGGGTCGCGACTGACACCCACTCGTACCCTCCTATGTGAGCGAACCAACCAATCTAAACCTTAACATTTCAATATAATATCAACAGAAAGTAATGCGGAAGACTTAAACTCATTAATAAAAACCAATTCAATACTTCTAAATATTCAACAACTATTATTATCCCCAAAATCTGGAAGTCATCATCACAAGAACATCTACTTCAAATTACTAAATCTAAGAGTATCTAAGAAGCTAAAATACATAAATAGCTAGTCCATGCCGGAACTTCAAGGCATCAAGACATGAAGAGGAGGATCCAGTCCAAGCTAGAAGCATTAGCTCACCCTGATATTCGGAGTAAATGAAGACTGGCTAGAGTTGCGGTTGAGTTGAAGACGACGGTACGTTTGCTGCACTCCACAATTTACAAAGAAAACAAATACAAGTACGGGTCAGTACAGACACAAGTACTGAGTAGGTATCATCGGCCAACTCAAAATAGAAAATAATTATATATCAGATAACATCATAAAATCAACTAATATCCTTAGCATGCAGCCTTTACAATTACCATAACCCTTGGTTACAACACCAAGCACATCAATGAGGACTCACGCCTCCTCATCATACTCATTTGGGAATTAGGTTCATTAGATTGAGTATATTAACATCTTTCAAGATTCATTATCTTTATTCCTCTCGTGTCGGTACGTGACACTCCGCTCCTCATATACTATCCTGGTGTCGGAACGTGACACTCTGATCCTCATTCTATCCTGGTGTCGGAACGTGACACCCGATCCATATTCTATCCTGGTACCAAAACGTGGCACCCGATCCATATACTATCCTGGTGTCGGAACGTGACACTCCGATCCTCATATACTATCCTGGTACCGGAACGTTGCACCCGATCCATATACTATCCTGGTGTCGGAACGTGACACTCTGATCCTCATATACTATCCTGGTACCGAAACGTGGAACCCGATCCATATACTATCCTGGCGTCGGAACGTGACACTCTGATCCTCATATACTATCCTGGTACCGGAACGTGACACCCGATCCCCTAATCTCACTACTTTCATTCATCAAGCCTTCTTTTACACTAAGGCATCATCATTAACAAAGTAGATTAGGGTTTCTCAAGATTTAGGATTCAATAGCTTCATCATGCTTATTTTATCACAATTACATAATCACATTCATGCAAGCATACAATTAAGCATATAGAAGGGTTTACAATACTACCCATACATATCATTCGCTATTAAGAGTTTACTACGAATAGTATAAAAACCATAACCTACCTCCACCGAAGATTAGTGATCAAGCAAGCAAATTCCCAAGGCTTTGTTCTTCTTCGTTTCCCTGTTCTCTCGATCGTTTCTCTTTCCCTCTCCTTGTTCTTTCTATCTTTCTTATTCAAACCCTTCTTTCTTTTACCCTAATTAGCATATAATTAAGTATAAAAGATGGCAATAGTAACCCACTAATTAACTTAAGGTTACCTCTTTTAACCCCCAAGTAATTAGACTTATTAACATTAACCCACTAACTTTATAATTAAAGCAGGAATAGTCAAAAACGCCCCTTAAAATACTTAAAGAAATTCGACTCAGCCTGGGATTACGCAGCCTGTGACGGCCCGTCGTGCCTGCGACGGTCCGTCCTGCTGCTCCGTCACAGAGTTCAGAGACTCAATTCTCTGAAGAGTCTGTGACGGTCCGTCGCGCCTGTGACGGTCCGTCACGCCTGTGACGGTCCGTCACGCCTGTGACGGTCCGTCCTGCCATTCCGTTACGAAGTTCAGAGAGTCGATTTCAGTGCCAATTTTTCAGAATTTCTAAGTGTTTTGAAACGAGACCTCCTC
Organism: Solanum lycopersicum; assembly: GCF_036512215.1. Classification (NCBI taxonomy): domain Eukaryota; kingdom Viridiplantae; phylum Streptophyta; class Magnoliopsida; order Solanales; family Solanaceae; genus Solanum; species Solanum lycopersicum. The sequence continues at coordinate 51,983,094 of NC_090804.1, read as the reverse complement.
GACGGTCCGTCGTGCCCATGACGGTCCGTCGTGGGGTCCGTTGTCTCTGCCAGTTTTTCCAGAATCAAAGTCTGCTGCTCAAAACGACTAAACAGGTCGTTACAATAGATACCAATTTACCCATCGTTCGTCCTCGAACGATCATAAGAAGAAAAACAAGGGCGAAAAGAAGTACCTGAATCTGTAAAGAGGTGTGGATATCTTTCTTGCATATCAGCCTCTTTCTCCCAAGTGGCTTCTTCGACTGGTCGATTCTTCCATTGAACCTTGATGGATGCAATCTCCCTTGACCTCAACCTGCGGACTTCTCTATCTAGAATAGCAACAGGTTCCTCCTCATAAGACAAATTCTCATCAAGCAGAACTGAATCCCAACGGATAATGTAGTTTCCATCCCCATGGTATCTTTTCAACATAGACACATGAAATACCGGATGCACTCCGGATAGCCCTGGAGGCAAGGCTAACTCATAAGCCACCTCCCCTACGCGCTTCATAACTTCAAATGGACCAATATACCTTGGGCTAAGTTTACCTCGCTTACCAAACCGCATTACCCCTTTCATGGGCGAAACCTTCAGCAAGACTTGTTCACCCTCCATGAACTCCAAGTCTCTAACCTTTCGATTTACATATTCCTTTTTCCTACTTTGCGCCGCAAACAAATTTTCTTGAATAGATTTCACTTTATCTAACGATTCTCTCAGAAGGTCAGTACCCCAAGGTCTAACCTCAAATGCATCAAACCACCCAATGGGAGACCTACATCTTCTCCCATATAGTGCCTCAAATGAGGCCATATCAATGCTTGAGTGATAGCTATTGTTGTAGGAGAACTCTGCTAAGGGTATGAAGCTATCCCAATGACCATCAAATTCTATCACACATGCACGAAGCATATCCTCCAACACTTGAATCGTTCGCTCAGACTGACCATCGGTCTGAGGATGGAACGCAGTACTAAGGTCCAACCTAGTACCCAATTCCACATGCAATGTTTTCCAAAACTTAGAAGTAAACTGCGTACCTCTATCTGATATGATGGAGAGTGGAACCCCATGCAACCGAACAATTTCTGAGATATAGATTTTGGCTAACTTCTCTGCATTGTAAGTCACCTTGACCGGAATGAAATGAGCAGACTTAGTTAACCTATCAACAATCACCCAAATAGAGTCATACTTACCCATTGTCTTTGGAAGACCAACCACGAAATCCATTGCAATCCTTTCCCACTTCCATTCATGAATGGGCATTCTCTAAAGTGTTCCTCCGGGCTTGTGGTGTTCATACTTTACTTGCTGACAGTTTGGACATTTGGCAATAAAATCAACAATATCACGCTTCATTCTACTCCACCAAAAGTGTTGCTTTAGGTCACGATACATCTTGGTTGCACCAGGATGTATAGAATACCTTGAACTATGAGTCTCTGTAAGAATAGTGTTGATCAAATCATCGACGCGGGGTACACATACCCTTCCCTTGATTCTCAAAACACCTTCCTCATCGATTTGTGCTTCCTTAGCCTCTCCTCGCAATACTTTATCTTGGATTCTGCTTAGTTTCTCATCCTCAAACTATTTTCCCTTAATCTTGTCAAGAAAAGAAGATCTTGCCTCCACACAAGCCAACAATCATCCCTTCTCATTTACTTCTAACCTCATCAAGTCGTTAGCTAGAGTCTGAACCTCTCTAGCCAATGGACATCTAGAAACTTGAAAGTGAGCTAGACTTAAAGGCGTCTGCCACAACATTAGCCTTTTCCGGATGATACAAGATAATGATATCGTAGTCCTTCAATAGTTCCATCCATCTCCTCTGTCTCAAATTCAAATCTTTTTGAGTAAATACGTACTGTAGGCTACGATGATCCGTATAGACCTCACACTTAACCCCATATAAATAATGTCTCCATTGCTTTAATGCAAACACTACCGCAGCCAATTCCGAATCATGAATCGGGTAATTACGTTCGTGCACCTTCAATTGCCTTGAAGCATAAGCAATTACATTCTTCTCTTGCATTAGTACTGCACCCAAACCAGAATAGGATGCATCACAATAAATAATGAAGTTCTTACCTTCCACGGGCAAGGTAAGAATTGGTGCAGTGGTCAACAAAGTCTTGAGCTTCTGAAATCTTTCTTCACACTCGTCCGACCATACAAATGGAACATTCTGCTTAGTCAAGTTCGTCAATTGGGAAGCAATGGAAGAGAATCCCTTGACAAATCGACGGTAATAGCTAGCAAAACCAACAAAGCTCCTTATTTCTGCCACATTAGTAGGTCTTACCCAATTCTTCACTGTCTCAATCTTAGAAGGATCCACCATCACGCCCTCCTTAGACACCACGTGCCCCAAGAAGGACACTGAATCTAGCCAAAACTCACACTTGGAGAATTTGGCATAGAGCTTCTTCTCCCTCAACATTTCCAGTGCCATTCTCAAATGCTCCTCATGTTCTTTCTTGATCTTTGAGTATATCAGTATATCATCAATAAATATGATCACAAAGAGATTCAAATATGGCTTAAAAATCCCGTTCATCAAGCTCATGAAAGCAGCAGGGGCATTCGTAAGACCAAAAGACATCACTACAAATTCGTAATGCCCATACCTGGTCCGAAAAGCAGTCTTTGGCATATCCGTTGCTCGTATTTTCAATTGATGATAACCGGATCTCAAGTCAATCTTAGAGAAGACACAAGCATCTTGTAACTGATCGAACAAGTCATCAATGCGAGGAATGGGATACTTGTTCTTAATAGTTACCTTGTTCAACTGTCTGTAGTCTATGCACATCCGAAAACTCCCATCCTTTTTCTTCACAAATAGTACCGGAGCACCCCAAGGAGATGCACTTGGTCTAATGAAGCCTTTGCTCAACAACTCTTAAATTTGGGCCTTTAACTCTCTTAACTCCGTGGGAGCCATTCTATAAGGGGGTATAGAAATGGGGCGAGTACCCGGTTCAAGATCAATGCAGAAGTCAATACCTCTACCCGGTGGCATACCAGGAAGGTCTGCAGGAAACACATCTAAAAACTCGTGAACTATCGAAACCGACTCAATTGGAGGTACTTGGGTAGTATCATCCCTGAGGTGTGCAAGAAAGCTAGACAACCCTTACTAACCATTTTCTTAGCATGAAGAAAGGAGACGATACGAACCGGATTGGAAGTGTAGTCTCCCTCCCACACTAACGGATCTGTCCCAGGCTTGGCTAACGTCACTGTTTTAGCATTACAATCCAAGATCGCAAAATTCGGAGAAAGCCAAGTCATACCCAGAATTACGTCAAAATCAACCATTTCTAAGATAACCAAGTCTACATAAGTATTGCTCCCCACAAAAGTCACCAAACAAGACCTATATACTTTTTCAACTATCACAGACTCACCCACCGGAGTAGAAACACGAATAGGCATGTCAAGCAATTCACAATGTAAATTAAGACCATTAGCAAATGAGGAAGATACATATGAAAATGTGGAGCCAGGATCAAATAATACAGAAGCAATGCAATCACAAATCAAAAGATTACCTGTGATAACAGCATCCGATGTCTCCGCTTCAGACCGCCCAGGGAAGGCGTAACAATGGGCCCTATCATTTGTCTGCCCGTTGCCCCTACCATGTTGTGCTGTAGTGGCTCCATTTTTCCCATCACCCCGGCCGTTTTGGTGACCACCATTACCTCGGCCACCTCGTCCTCCAGAATAGAGGCCTCTTCCATGACCACCTCTACCTCTAACTATTGGAGGTCTGTGACTTTGTTTTGGACAATACCTCTTAATGTGTCCAGTCTCCCCACATCCATAACACTCTCTGAATTCAAGCATAGGTCTCTCAGAGAAGTGTTGACCGGTCTGAGGTGGACCCCCAACTACAGTCTGTAGTGAAGACTGAGTTGGTCGAACTGAGTAACCTCCTGAACCCTGTCCTCTAGAGTAAGAACCATTAAACTCACCTCCCTTTCGAAACCTTTTTGATGTCGATGCCATGGTGAAGTAATATGGCTTCACTCCCTCTACCTCTATCACGAAGTCTACCACTTCTTGAAAAGATTTCGCTGTAGCCGCTACCTGTAAGGCTGAAATTCGCAACTCTGATCTCAACCCCTTCACAAAATGGTGAATCCGCTCTTGTGGACTGAAACAAAGTTGGGTGGCATACATGGATAATGCACGAAACTTAGCCTCATATGCAGTAACCGACATCCTACCTTGCTCTAGGCTCAAGAACTCATCTCTTTTCCTATCCCTCAAAGTCCGGGGGATATACTTTTCCATAAACAAGCTAGAGAATGATGCCCAAGTCATAGGTGGTGCCTCTGTTGGTTGACACTCAACATGTGACCGCCACCACATTTTGGCGTTCCCTTGAAACTGATAAGTCACAAACTCAACACCAAACCGTTCTACTATACCCACCTTGTGTAGTAGCTCGTGACATTCAACCAGAAAATCGTAAGCATCCTCAGATTCATCATCACAAGAACATCTACTTCAAATTACTAAATCTAAGAGTATCTAAGAAGCTAAAATACATAAACAGCTAGTCCATGCCGGAACTTCAAGGCATCAAGACATGAAAAGGAGGATCCCGTCCAAGCTAGAAGCATTAGCTCACCCTGATATTCGGAGTAAATAAAGACTGGCTAGAGTTGCGGTTGAGTTGAAGACGACGGTACGTTTGCTGCACTCCAAAATTTACAAAGAAAACAAATACAAGTAGGGGTCAGTACAAACACAAGTACTGAGTAGGTATCATCGGCCAGCTCAAAATAGAAAACAGTTATATATCATATAACATCATAAAATCAACTAATATCCTTAGCATGCAGCCTTTACAATTACCATAACCCTTGGTTACAACACCAAGCACATCAATGAGGACTCACGCCTCCTCATCATACTCATTTGGGAATTAGGTTCATTAGATTGAGTATATTAACATCTTTCAAGATTCATTATCTTTATTCCTCTCGTGTCGGTACGTGACACTCCGCTCCTCATATACTATCTTGGTGTCGGAACGTGACACTCCGATCCTCATTCTATCCTGGTGTCGGAACGTGACACCCGATCCATATTCTATCCTGGTACCAGAACGTGGCACCCGATCCATATACTATCCTGGTGTCGGAACGTGACACTCCGATCCTCATATACTATCCTGGTACCGGAACGTGGCACCCTATCCATATACTATCCTGGTGTCGGAACGTGACACTCCGATCCTCATATACTATCCTGGTACCGGAACGTGGCACCCGATCCATATACTATCCTGGTGTCGGAACGTGACACTCCGATCCTCATATACTATCCTGGTACCGGAACGTGGCACCCGATCCCCTAATCTCACTACTTTCGTTCATCAAGCCTTCTTTTACACTAAGGCATCATCATTAACAAAGTAGATTAGGGTTTCTCAAGATTTAGGATTCAATAGCTTCATCATGCTTATTTTATCACAATTACATAATGACATTCATGCAAGCATACAATCAAGCATATAGAAGGGTTTACAATACTACCCATACATATCATTCGCTATTAAGAGTTTACTACGAATTGTATAAAAACCATAACCTACCTCCACCGAAGATTAGTGATTAAGCAAGCAAATTCCCAAGGCTTTGTTCTTCTTCGTTTCCCTCTTCTCTCGATCATTTCTCTTTCCCTCTCCTTGTTCTTTCTATTTTTCTTATTCAAACCCTTCTTTCTTTTACCCTAATTAGCATATAATTAAGTATAAAAGATAGCAATAGTAACCCACTAATTAACTTAAGGTTACCTCTTTTAACCCCCAAGTAATTAGACTTATTAACATTAACCCACTAACTTTATAATTAAAGCAAGAATAGTCAAAAACGCCCCTTAAAATACTTAAAGAAATCCGACTCAGCCTTGGATTACGCAGCCTGTGACGGCCCGTCGTGCCTGCGATGGTCCGTCCTGCTGCTCCGTCACAGAGTTCAGAGACTCAATTCTCTGAAGAGTCTGTGACGGTCCGTCACGCCTGTGACGGTCCGTCCTGCCATTCCGTTACGAAGTTCAGAGAGTCGATTTCAGTGCCCATTTTTCAGAATTTCTAAGTGTTTTGAAACGAGACCCCCTCGACGGTCCGTCGTGCCCATGACGGTTCGTCGTGGGGTCCGTTGTCTCTGCCAGTTTTTCCAGAATCAAAGTCTGCTGCTCAAAACGACTAAACAGGTCATTACAAATTGTCAATTATATACTATTAGATATGTGAATTTTATGACATCGATCGATAAAAAATAGGGATTAATGTTTAAGATGAAAAAAAATAGTTGCAACATTATGTAAACAGAAATTTAATAAATCAAACAAGTTCCTTTCATGGGAAGTTCAACATATTGTTACACATTTCTTTGAAGATGATGTCATCTTTCACATTTCGACACCCCCACCCTATCATTACTATTACTTCCATCAAAAATAAAAAATTGGGTCAATATAAAACGTATTAATTATTTTGCATTGAGAGGACAATAGTAATAAAAGAAAATGCCAAAATAAAGAATAAAACTACAAGTACGTGTAATTAGCTATTTTAGACGTGGAATATATGTATACATGTATCTTGTTGAATTGAAGAATGAAAACTATACCAACAAAAGAAAAATATTATCACCAAGGACAAATTTACTAAGGAGGCATCACGTCCGAGTCTACACCGTAGATGTAATACTATATTTGAAACCACGAGCCCTCCCGAGCTAATTCTAGGTCTAACATGAAACATACGACTCAAATTGAAAGGAAATGAGAAAACTAGTACAAAGGACGAACTCGTATAGCATAAACAAATATTTAAAAGGTACTGTGACGAAATTACCATTTTGGAAATTAAATACAAATTTTTGACTAAATATCTATAAAGCCTCTACTAATACTAAAGCTACTCTGAGCAACTAGTAAAAAATAACATAAATTGTGAACTCTAAATAAATCTGCCCTAGAAGAACTAAGGTTCACCATATGCTAATTGGAAATGTTAGCAATCTCACTAGCAACAAGTTTTAGAACGGGCGTCGAATCTACATTATAAAACGATGCACCATCGAGGAAGTATGCGTCAGTACATAAAATGTACTAAGTAAGGAACACAGATTTAATCATGAAAATGACATAATGAGGGTTGTGAAAATAAGGTGTCCAAAAATTATATACATGTCTATTGAGAACTTTGAAGAGAAGAAAGTTGGAGTTCATACCTAAAAGACATTCAAAATTTTCTTTCAAAAACTTATAAAATCTATCAGTAGCCTTGCATAATCATATATGTAAATAGTATACTAAAAAATTAATCAAATAAAGTAAGAGTATATAATAAAAGATGCATAAATTGGGGAGTTTCATATAATATAATTGACATACACCATGTGAGTTCATGATGTCCAACTTATAATCCTAGTTAGACGGGCTACCATATACCTTGCTAGGGTATAGAACCATATCTATCTCTGTGTTGAGTCTCTCAGGGCTAAATGGTCAACTGTCAAAAAAGTAGTGAAACATAAACCTATGGTGGCACGTAGTTATGGGACTTAAGTTTTCCAAACTCACATCCTCTTGAGGTTAAATGGTCCTCCCAGAATAACATATATATAAATAATGCGCATATGTATGAAAAACATCTATATATCTAAATCATATGTGAAACTTAACTCAAAAGTCATATTTAAAATAACACGTATTGAGGTTGAAGTTCATATCATGCAACTTTTCACGGTTAAAAGTCATAAGGATTTGAATGACTAAGTATATCATGTTAAAATAAACTAAAGGAAATATAAGCTTGTGAGGAAAATTGTAGTCCATATGAAAATCATAACTTTTATCTACACATTTCACAAAATCATTGAAATTAAAATCTTTAGGAATGAAAGTAAAGGAATATTCTCATTGAAGCCTTACATACCTGATCATAAATCTATTAGACTAAAAACTTTGGTGGCGACTTGTTTTTTTTTAGCACGGAGAAGAACATTAGCTTTCTTGTAGGAAGTCTTTGGTCTTGGAATTTTGGTGCTGGATATCTTAAGTAAAGAAATTCTTTTTTGAAGTTCTTAGAGTGGAAGAACTTGTGAAAACCTTAAAGGAAGGCTTCTTATTCTTGAATTTTTTTACTTGAAATATTTAAGGTTCTTGATGGATAAGAGGAACCCTGCGTGAGTTTTGAGAGAATTCTATGGAGACTTGAATGTATAAATTGATGATTATGAGAGGAAAAATTACCAAAAGAAAATGACTTAGAATAGCGCTAAGAAGCTTGGAAAAGGACAAAAATAACCCTTGAAACACGTGCATGAAATCTTAGGAGAAAAAATCGCAGCAGCCCCTTCATTGAAGGTTGCATGGTTCGTGAAATAATCCAAGGCTTGTCATGCTGGTTGTGAAATTGTGACTGCCAGGGCATCAACAAAACTAGCATAAGTCCTTACTCGAAATTCTAATTAGCGCAAATTTGGTGGCATTGAAAAGAAGACTTATATACCTTTAATTTTTTAGTTTATAGGTCACCTAACTCAAATTGAAGTGTCATCAACATATGTTATAGGGGATTATACTAAATTTTTAAATGCACTTGATATAAGTTGAGGGCTAAATTATGGGATGCTAAGTTTGGGAGCACATGTAATGAGGGCATTCAATCGAGAAGTGACCCAATGAGGGGTTTTCGTATAATTAAGGTATTAAAAGCTAAACAGAAATCAAGGTTGGTATGGAAGTAGTGAGGGTAGTTCAGAAGATATTGATTGGTATGATAAAGGTGAAACTTGGGAATGAAGTGAATGTAATAAAAGGAAGGTATGTGTCACTTCATAACTTAACCAAAACAAAGAGAACACAAGCCAACTTGGAGAGTGATTGGACCAAAGAGTTGATAGCCAAGAATCTTGATAAGGTGGAGAGATCCGATATGGTATCACGTGAGATGATGAGTGATTTATCATCATTGACAAATACAATCACTTTTCATTCACAATCAATTAAGCAACTGAAGAAAAAATGGGCCAACTTACCATTATTGTGTGTTCAAGTTCAAATGAAGTATTGTCTCATTATGTGACTATTGATCCAACAATTGACACCCAAGTGTCGACTATAGTAACTCAAAGTGGGAAGGTGTTGCACAATGAGTCATTGATTTACAAACTTGGCTACAGAAATGTCGTTTCCAATCACAAACCACCAAAACAAGAGGATGAACCATCCTTGGAGGATGTTAAAAATAATCTAAGAGCAAATGATAGAGATGGTAATGTAATACCAATCAAAATAACTCTTTTTTCCTCAATGATTCAGGAAGAAAGACAATAGCACCAAGTTTCTAAAGTTCTTGGGGTAGTCAAGAATTTGTCGTCAAATACACCTTTAATAGATGCATTGCTTGAAATTCTCAATTATGTAAAGTTTATAAAGGAATTGGTCACAAAAAAGTAATTGATAGAGTTTGAAACTATTGAGTTCTGTCAAACTTATACTGCTATCATGAACAATAATGTAATCATGAAGAACGATGATATGAGGTCTTTCACCATACCATCCATCATCAGAATGCATCAATTTTTTCAAGTCTTTATGTGACCTTGGAGAAAGAATCCTTTGAAGGTATTCAATAAACCTAGGCTTGGAGAACCAAAACCTACTGGTCAATCAAAAGACTAGTATGGGTGGTGTTTGACGTTCTAGTAAAGGTAGATGGGTTTGTATCACCAGCTGATTTCAGGGTTTTGGATTGTGAAATTAATGTTGATGTTGATGTACCCCATTATACTTGGTAGGCCATTCTTGGCTATCGGAAAAGCTTTAGTTGATGTCAAGGGGGAGAGCTAAAAATTCGGGTAAACGTAGAAGAAGTCAACTTCAACATTTCTAAGTCTATCAAGTACCCAAGTGATATGCATGTAGTCTCTCACCTGGACCAAATTGATGAAGTCGTAGAAAGTATCAGTGAAGCGACTTATAGTGGAGAATAATTGGATATGGTATTACTTAATAATGACGAAGAAGAGATAAGTGACTATGATGAGGTGGTTGTTTCCTTTGTTGGTATGGGATCTTTCACATTTAATCTAAAGAAGCTATACATTGATTTGTCAAATCGAGAAGCGACACCGGTAAAGCCATCTATAATAGAACTTCCAAAATCAGAGTTGAAAGTGTTTTATCCACATCCTCAATATATCTTCTTGGGGGTTGATAATACATTATTGTTAATAATTGTAAATGACTTAGAAGAATGGCAAGTGAATGTATTGATCAACGTTTGAAGAAACATATTAGAGCTTTGGGTTGATCTAAGTGGGGATTTTCCTGGAGTTTTTACTTATAAAATTCGTCAGACTCGAGGTTGTAGGCCAAACATAGAGCACCAACGAAGGTTAAATCTCCGGTGCAAGAAGTAGTGAAGAAAGAAATCATAAAATGGTTGGATACAAGTGTGATCTTTCTTATTACGGACAACTAATCAGTATAAGTTTAGTTCAATGTGTCCTCAGAAGAGAGGTATATCGTCTATATTTTCTGATATGGTAGAGGAATCTATGGTAGTTTTCATGGATGATTTCTCCATTGTTAGAGACTTGTTTGAAGAATACTTGTACTATTTGGCAAAAGTATTACAATGATGTGTTGAATCAAATTTGATGTCAATCAATAAAAGTGCCACTTCATGGTAAAGAAAGGGATAGTCCTCGGGCATAAAATTTCTAGAAAAGGAATTGAGGTTGACCGAGCTAAGATTGGCATTATTGCTAAGTAGCCTCCAATTTTGGTGAAAGGTGTAAGGAGCTTCCTAGGCAATGTTGGGTTATATTAATGATTCCTTAAGGATTTCTCTAAGGTGGTTGTTCCTTTGTGTGGGTTTCTTGGAAAAAAAAGTGTGTTTGATTTTGAAGCAAATTGTAGGAAAGAGTTTTAGAGCTTGAAAGACAAGTTATTCTCACCCCCAATTATAATTGCACCCAATAGGAGTCTTCCATTCAAAATGATGGGTAATGCATGTGGAGTTACACTAGGTGTTGTTCTTGGGCATCGCAAGAATAACTTCTTTCATCCCATATACTATACTAGCAAGACATTGAATTACGCACAAAAAATTACACACTAACAAAGCAAGAATTTCTAGTCATTGTGTGTGTCTCTAAGAAATTTAGAGCGTACTTGTTGAGTAACAAAGTTGTAGTGCATACTGATCATGCAACTCTCGTATATTTGATAGCATAGAAGGAAGCCAAGCCTACATTGATTCGATGGGTAGTTCTTCTCCAAAAGTATGACTTTGAAGTGAAATATAGGAAAGGTTGTAAAAGTCAAGTGTCTAACCATCTATCAAGGATGGAGCCAAGTGTTGCATTGGATAAGAAAATGGACATCGATGATACTTTTTTGATGAGTTCGTGATGATGATCTCTTAAGCCTTTATGTCATGATATGTTGATTATGCAAATTTCGTAGTATGTGAATTAATGCTTGGGGGATTGAACAACTATTAGAAGAGGAGGTTCCTATTAAATGTTAAGAAATATGTTTGAGATGAATCTTATCTCTTATGAGAGTGCACTGATCACGTCATCAGGGTTTGTATTCCATAAATTCAGGTAAAATATATCCTTGAGGCTTTTCATGTGTCACCCTAAGATATACATTATGTTGGAACCTGTACCACATCAAAGGTGTTTCAAGGTGAATATTTTTGGCGTACATTATATCGGGATACACATGTTATTTGAAAAATGTGTGTACAATGCCAAATGCAATGGTATCTCAATGAAGCATGGGCTTCCTCTTTCACAAATTCTTGAAGTTGAACTTTTTGATGTAGGGGGAATTGACTTCATGAGAATATTAATTAGCTCCTTCAGTAACAAATACATTCTAGTGGTTGTTGATTATGTCTCAAGGAAGGTGGAAGTCATGACTTTCCCTAACAACGAAGGGATGAGTATCACTAAGTTCCTAAAGAGGTACATTTTCACAAGGTTTGGACACCAAGGTCTATTATAAGTACTGATGGTTCTCTTTCTGTTATATTCAATTTGAAACACCTTTGTCTCTAAGTATGGTGTAAATCACAAGGTGTTACACCGTACCACCCGCAAACCAGTGGACAATTTGGGGTGTCTAACAGGGGAATCAAGAATGTATTGGAAAAAATAGAGAATATTAACCGCACTGATTGGTCTAGCAAGCTTGATGATGCACTTTGGATTTATCAGACAACCTTCAAGTCTCCTATTGGAATGTCTCAATACCAATTAGTATTTGGAAAAGCATATCACTTGTTCATTGAATTGGAGCACAAAGAATTATAGGCATTGAAGAAGGTAAATTTGAATTGGGAAATTGCTCAAGGAACTGCATTGACAAACAATTTGAATTGGGTGAGTTTTTCTTAAAGTCATATGAGTGTTCCACACTCTACAAAGAAAAAATCAAATGATCCCATGATGCTAAAATCCTACACGAAGAGTTTTGGGAATGTGAACAAGTTTTACTCTTCAATTCTAGGTTGAAATTTTTCTCATGAAAGTTAAAATCAAAGTGGACTGGTATATATAAGGTAACTAGAGTGTATGGTAATGGGGAGATTGAAATTTAAGATGCTAAGTATCAAATTCAAGGTCAATGACTAAAGGTTGAAAGTCTATTTTGGGGAAGATCGTGATGTGAAAATTATTAAAGTAGTGTACTTGGGCGATGCTTGAAAACTTGTTTACATCGTGCCACTATAGCAATGTTAGTCGCATTAAATGTACAAAAGTTCATCAAAATCGCCCATAATCAACCAAGAACGTTTTAGGGAAAAGAAAGAGCGACCTAGGGAGAACTTTAACAATTTTTCATCAAAAAAAAATTGTAAAGGTGAGCAATTTGATCCCCCTACTTAGGTACTTTGATTCTTAGGTCTTGGAGTCAATACTTGTGGCCTTAGGGAAGGGTTTTAATTCATCCTAAGGTGACAAAATAGCTTATGAAGATTTTATGGTGTAAGACCTTGGACTGTTTGTAAACATATTTTTTCTTGATTTATATAACATAATTCACTATTGTAACAATGAAATTAGTAGTTTCAGGTGAATTGATGGTGGGAAATCTTGGTTTGGGAGGGATACTTATGACGTTGGCCTGTAACGACCCGTTTAGTCGTTTTGAGCAACAGACTTCAATTCTGGAAAAACTGGCAGAAGCGACGGACCCCACGACGGAACGTCATGGGAACGACGGACCGTCGCAGGGTCTCGTTTCTAAACACTTAGAAATTCTGAAATTTGGGTGCTGAAATCGACTCTCTGAACTCTGTGACGGACACGCAGGACGGACCGTCATAGGCACGACGGACCGTCGTGATCCACCGTTTCAAAACACTTCAACTCTTGAGAATTTGGTACAGGGAACGACTCTCTGAACTTTGTGACGGAATGGCAGGACGGACCGTCACAGGTGTGACGGACCGTCACAGACCCTTGGTGGAAATTTGGGTCTCTGAACTCTGCGATGACCTGCAGGACGGACCGTCGCAGGCACGACGGCCCGTCACAGGTTGCGCAAATCCCAGGCAGAATCGGATATCCTTACACGTTTTAAGGGACATTTTTGGACTATTCTTTCCTTAATTATAGATTTCGTGGGTTTATATTAATAACTCAAATTCTTGGGGGTTAAAAGAGGTAACCTTAAGTTAATTAGTGGGGTATTATTGCCATCTTTTATTCTTAATTATATATTAATTAGGGTAAAAGAAAGAGGGTTGAATAAAGAAAATTAGAAAGAACAAAGAGAAGGAAAGAGAAACGAATTGAGAGAGGAACGATCGAGAAGAAGAGGAAAACACCAAGCTTTGAGGATTAACTTACTTGATCGCAATTCTTCGGTGGAGGTAGGTTATGGTTATTTCATGCTATTCGTAGTAAACTCTTAATAGCGAATGATATGTGTTAGTAGTATTGTAAACCTTCTATATGCTTAATTGTATGCTTGCATGAATGATGTGATTATGTAATTGTGAATAAATAAGCATGATGAAGCTATTGAATCCCAAATCTTGAAAAGAAACCCTAATCTACTTGTTAATGATGATGCCTTGGTATAAAAGAAGGCTTGATGAACGAAAGTGGTGAAATTAGGGGATCGGGTGCCACGTTCCGGTACTAGGATAGTATATGAGGATCGGAGTGTCACGTTCCGACACCAGGATAGTATATGGATCGGGTGCCACGTTCCGGTACCAGGATAGAAAATATGGATGGGGTGTCACGTTCCGACACCAGGATAGAATATGGATCGGGTGCCACGTTCCGGTACTAGGATAGAAAATATGGATCGGGTGTCACGTTCCGACACCAGGATAGAATATGGATCGGGTGCCACGTTCCGATACCAGGATAGTATATTGAGGAGCGGAGTGTCACGTACTGACACGAGGGGAATAAAGATAATGAATCTTGAAATATGATAATATATCCAATCTAATGAACTAAATTCCCAAATGAGTATGATGAGGAGGTGTGAGTCCTCATTGATGTGCTTGGTGTTGTAACCAAGGGTTATGGTAACTATAAATGCTGCATGCTAAGGATATTAGTTGATTTTATGATATTGCCTAATACATACTGTTTTCTATTTTGAGTTGGCCGATGATATCTACTCAGTACCCGTGTTTTGTACTGACCCCTACTTTTATGTTTTTCTTCTTGTTATTTGTGGAGTGCAGCAAACGTGCCGTCATCTTCGACTCAACAGTAACTCAAGCCAGTCTTCGTCAAATCGGATCTTCAGGGTGAGCTAACGCTTCTAGCTTGGACTGGATCTTCTCCTTCATGTCTTGATGCCTTGAACCTCCGGCACGGACTAGCTTCTTATGTATTTTTAGCTTTTAGAAACTCTTAGATTTAGTAGTTTAAAGTAGATGTTCTTGTGATGATGACTTCCAGGTTTTGGGAATAATAGATGTTGAATATTGATAGTTATTGAATTGGTTTTATTAATGAGTTTAAGTCTTCCGCATTATTTTCTGTTGTTATTACATTGAAATGTTAAGGTTTAGATTGGTTGGTTCGCTCACATAGGAGGGAAAGTGTGGGTGCCAGTCGCGGCCCGAATTTGGGTTGTGACAAACTTGGTATCAGAGCATTAGGTTTGTTGGTCTCATCACACAAGAACAGGTCTAGTAGAGTCTTAAGGAACGGTAGGGGGACGCCTTTACTTTTCCTTGAGAGGCTATAAGACTTTAGGAAAATTTCACTCTTTCATTCTTTCTTTCGTGCTACTACTTGAGTCCAATTGGTATCTAGGCGATACGAATTGGTATCTGACCATCTCCACTCTCTTTTGCAGATGGTTAGAACTAGAGCAACGACTACGCCAACACAAACATCGGCAAGACAAGAAGCGTCTGAGCCAGCCACTGGGGCTGTAGCTCGAGGAAGAACAGCGGCAAGGGGCCGTGGTAGAGGTCGTGGGAGGACGTCCTGTAGGGGAAGAGGACGAGCACCTAGCCCATCTGATACTAGGGCAATGACTCCTCCACCGACTGAGGAGGTAATAAGAGAAGGGGAGGATGGGGAAACTGAACAAGTGAAAAATGAGGAAATGCCACCCCAACCTACCCCAGAGATGATCAATCAGGTTCTCGCCTATCTCAGTGGGTTGTCTGATCAAGGTCTGGCGCCTCCAGTGTTTTCTGCGCCAACACCTCCGGTTTCAGAAGTACAACATGCAGCCACTAAGGCTCCTCGTATAGATGCCTCATGGGACATAGGCACATTTCCACGTCTGACTACTGGGCCTATAATGACAAATGATCAGCATGAACTTTTCAGTAAGTTCTTGAAATTGAAACCTCCGGTCTTCAAGGGTGCTGAATCGGAGGATGCTTATGATTTTCTGGTTGACTGTCATGAGCTACTATACAAGATGGGTATAGTAGAACGGTTTGGTGTTGAGTTCGTGAGTTATCAGTTTCAAGGGAACGCCAAAATGTGGTGGCGGTCACATATTGAGTGTCAACCAACAGAGGCACCACCTATGACTTGGGCCTCATTCTCTAGCTTGTTTATGGAGAAGTATATCCCTCGGACTTTGAGGGATAGGAAGAGGGATGAGTTCTTGAGCCTAGAGCAAGGTAGGATGTCGGTTAATGCTTACGAGGCTAGGTTTCGCGCACTATCCAGATATGCCACGCAACTTTGTTTCAGTCCACAAGAGAGGATTCGCCGGTTTGTGAAGGGGTTGAGATCAGAGCTGCGGATTTCGGCCTTACAGGTAGCGGCTACAGCAAAATCCTTCCAAGAAGTGGTAGACTTCGTGATAGAGGTGGAAGGAGTGAAGCCCGATGACTTCACCTCGACACCGACATCAAAAAGGTTTCGAAAGGGGGGTGAGTTTAATGGTTCCCACTCTAGAGGACAGAGTTCCGGAGGTTACTCAGTTCGACCCATTCAGTCTTCACTACAGACTGTAGTTGGGGGTCCACCTCCGACCGGTCAACACTTCTCTGAGAGACCTATGCATGAACCCAGAGAGTGCTATGGATGTGGGGAGATTGGACATATTAAGAGGTATTGTCCAAAACAGAGTTATAGACCTCCAAATGTTAGAGGTAGAGGTGGTCATGGCAGAGGCCGTAATTCTGGAGGACGTGGTGGTCGAGGTAATGGTGGTCACCAGAACGGCCGAGGTGATGGGCAACCTGGTGCCACTACATCACAACATGGTAGGGGCAATGGACAGACGAACGCTAGGGCCCATTGTTACGCTTTCCCTGGGCGGTCTGAAGTGGAGGCATCTGATGCTGTCATCACAGGTAATCTTCTAGTTTGTGATTGCATGGCTTCTGTATTGTTTGATCCTGGATCCACGTTTTCTTATGTATCTTCCTCATTTGCTAATGGTCTAAATTTACATTGTGAATTACTTGATATGCCTATTCGTGTCTCTACTCCGGTGGGTGAGTCTGTGGTAGTTGAAAAGGTATATAGGTCTTGTTTGGTAAACTTTGTGGGGAGCAACACTTATGTAGATTTGGTTATCTTAGAAATGGATGATTTTGATGTGATTCTGGGTATGACTTGGCTTTCTCCGCAATTTGCAATCTTGGATTGTAATGCTAAAACGGTGACGTTAGCCAAGCCTGGGACATACCCGTTAGTGTGGGAGGGTGACTACACTTCCAATCCGGTTCGCATCGTCTCCTTTCTTCGTGCTAAGAAAATGATTAGTAAAGGGTGTTTAGCTTTCTTGGCACATCTCAAGGATGACACTACCCAAGTACCTTCGATTGAGTCGGTTTCAGTGGTTCGTGAGTTTCTGGATGTGTTCCCTGCAGATCTTCCTTGTATGCCACCGGATAGGGATATTGACTTCTGTATTGATCTTGAACCCGGTACTCGCCCCATTTCTATACCCCCTTATAGAATGGCTCCCGCAGAGTTAAGAGAGTTAAAGGCACAACTTCAAGAGTTATTGAACAAAGGCTTCATTAGACCAAGTGCATCTCCTTGGGGTGCTCCGGTTTTGTTTGTAAAGAAGAAGGATGGGAGTTTTCGAATGTGTATAGACTACAGACAACTAAACAAGGTAACCATAAAGAACAAGTATCCTCTTCCCCGCATTGATGACTTGTTCGATCAGTTACAAGGTGCTTGTGTCTTCTCTAAGATTGATTTGAGATCCGGTTACCATCAATTGAAAATACGGGCAACGGATGTGCCAAAGACTGCTTTTCGAACGAGGTATGGGAATTACGAATTTGTAGTGATGTCTTTTGGTCTTACGAATGCCCCTGCTGCGTTCATGAGCTTGATGAACGGGATTTTTAAGCCATATTTGGACCTCTTCGTGATCGTATTTATTGATGATATATTGGTATACTCAAAGAGCAAGAAGGAACATGAAGAGCATTTGAGAATGGTATTGGAAATGTTGAGGGAGAAAAAGCTTTATGCCAAGTTCTCTAAGTGTGAGTTTTGGCTAGATGCAGTGTCCTTCTTGGGGCACGTGGTTTCTAAGGATGGAGTGATGGTGGATCCTTCTAAGATTGAGACAGTGAAGAATTGGGTAAGACCTACTAATGTGTCAGAAATAAGGAGCTTTGTTGGGTTAGCTAGCTACTACCGTCGATTTGTCAAGGGATTCTCTTCTATTGCTTCCCAATTGACGAACTTGACTAAGCAGAATGTTCCATTTGTATGGTCGGACGAATGTGAGGAAAGCTTTCAGAAGCTCAAGACTTTGTTGACTACCGCACCTATCCTTACCTTGCCAGTAGAGGGTAAGAACTTCATCGTTTATTGTGATGCATCCTATTCTGGTTTGGGTGCAGTACTAATGCAAGAGAAGAGTGTGATTGCTTATGCTTCAAGGCAATTAAAGGTGCATGAACGTAATTATCCAACTCATGATTTGGAATTGGCTGCGGTAGTGTTTGCATTAAAACAATGGAGACACTATTTATATGGGGTTAAGTGTGAGGTCTATACGGATCATCGTAGCCTTCAGTATGTCTTTACTCAGAAGGATTTGAACTTGAGACAGAGGAGATGGATGGAACTACTGAAGGACTACGACATCACTATTTTGTATCATCCGGGGAAGGCGAATGTTGTGGCGGATGATTTAAGTAGAAAGGCGGGAAGCATGGGAAGTCTAGCTCACTTGCAAGCTTCTAGACGCCCTTTGGCTAGAGAGGTTCAGACTCTAGCTAATGACTTGATGAGATTAGAAGTAAATGAGAAGGGAGGATTGTTGGCTTCTGTGGAGTCAAGATCTTCTTTTCTTGACAAAATTAAGGGAAAACAGTTTGATGATGAGAAACTAAGAAGAATCCAAGATAAGGTATTGCGAGGAGAGGCTAAGGAAGCACAAATCGATGAGGAAGGTGTTTTGAGAATCAAGGGAAGGGTATGTGTACCCCGCGTCGATGATTTGATCAACACTATTCTGACAGAGGCTCATAGTTCAAGGTATTCTATACATCCGGGTGCAACCAAGATGTATCGTGACCTAAAACAACACTTTTGGTGGAGTAGAATGAAGCGTGACATTGTGGAGTTTATTGCCAAATGTCCAAACTGTCAACAAGTAAAGTATGAACACCAAAGGCCCGGAGGAACACTTCAGAGAATGCCCATTCCAGAATGGAAGTGGGAAAGAATTGCAATGGACTTTGTGGTTGGTCTTCCGAAGACAATGGGTAAGTATGACTCCATTTGGGTGATTGTTGATAGGTTAACTAAATCTGCTCATTTCATTCCGGTCAAGGTGACTTACAATGCAGAAAAGTTAGCCAAACTTTACATCTCGGAAGTGGTGCGATTGCATCGGGTTCCACTATCTATCATATCAGATAGAGGTACGCAGTTTACTTCTAAGTTTTGGAAAACATTGCATGCGGAATTGGGTACTAGGTTGGACCTTAGTACTGCGTTCCATCCTCAGACCGATGGTCAGTCTGAAAGGACGATTCAAGTGTTGGAGGATATGCTTCGTGCGTGTGTGATAGAGTTTGGTGGTCATTGGGATAGCTTCCTACCCTTAGCGGAGTTTTCATACAATAATAGCTATCACTCAAGTATTGATATGGCTCTATTCGAAGCATTGTATGGTAGGAGATGTAGGTCTCCCATTGGTTGGTTTGATGCATTTGAGGTTAGGCCTTGGGGTACTGACCTTTTGAGGGATTCGATGGAAAAAGTGAAGTCTATTCAAGAAAAGCTTCTAGCGGCGCAAAGTAGACAAAAAGAATATGCAGATCGAAAGGTTAGAGACTTAGAGTTCATGGAGGGAGAACAATTCTTGCTGAAGGTTTCGCCCATGAAAGGGGTGATGCGGTTTGGAAAAAGGGGTAAACTAAGTCCAAGGTACATTGGACCATTTGAAGTACTTAAGCGAGTAGGTGAGGTGGCTTATGAGTTAGCCTTGCCTCCAGGGCTGTCCGGAGTACACCCGGTATTCCATATGTCGATGTTGAAAAGATACCATGGGGATGGGAATTACATTATCCGTTGGGATTCAGTTTTGCTTGATGAGAACTTGTCTTATGAGGAGGAGCCTGTTGCTATTTTAGATAGAGAAGTTCGCAAGTTGAGGTCAAGAGAAATTGCATCCATCAAGGTGCAATGGAAGAATCGACCGGTTGAAGAAGCCACTTGGGAGAAGGAGGCGGATATGCGAGAAAAATACCCACATCTGTTTACAGATTCAGGTACTCCTTTTCGCCCTTGTTTTCCTTCTTTTGATCGTTCAGGGACGAACGATGGGTAAATTGGTATCTAATGTAACGACCCGTTTAGTCGTTTTGAGCAACAGACTTCAATTCTGGAAAAACTGGCAGAAGCGACGGACCCCACGACGGAACGTCATGGGAATGACGGACCGTCGCAGGGTCTCGTTTCTAAACACTTAGAAATTCTGAAATTTGGGTGCTGAAATCGACTCTCTGAACTCTGTGACGGACACGCAGGACGGACCGTCATAGGCACGACGGACCGTCGTGATCCACCGTTTCAAAACACTTCAACTCTTGAGAATTTGGTACAGGGAACGACTCTCTGAACTTTGTGACGGAATGGCAGGACGGACCGTCACAGGTGTGACGGACCGTCACAGACCCTTGGTGGAAATTTGGGTCTCTGAACTCTGCGACGACCTGCAGGACGGACCGTCGCAGGCACGACGGCCCGTCACAGGTTGCGCAAATCCCAGGCAGAATCGGATTTCCTTACACGTTTTAAGGGACGTTTTTGGACTATTCTTTCCTTAATTATAGATTTCGTGGGTTTATATTAATAACTCAAATTCTTGGGGGTTAAAAGAGGTAACCCTAAGTTAATTAGTGGGGTATTATTGCCATCTTTTATTCTTAATTATATATTAATTAGGGTAAAAGAAAGAGGGTTGAATAAAGAAAATTAGAAAGAACAAAGAGAAGGAAAGAGAAACGAATTGAGAGAGGAACGATCGAGAAGAAGAGGAAAACACCAAGCTTTGAGGATTAACTTACTTGATCGCAATTCTTCGGTGGAGGTAGGTTATGGTTATTTCATGCTATTCGTAGTAAACTCTTAATAGCGAATGATATGTGTTAGTAGTATTGTAAACCTTCTATATGCTTAATTGTATGCTTGCGTGAATGATGTGATTATGTAATTGTGAATAAATAAGCATGATGAAGCTATTGAATCCCAAATATTGAAAAGAAACCCTAATCTAGTTGTTAATGATGATGCCTTGGTATAAAAGAAGGCTTGATGAACGAAAGTGGTGAGATTAGGGGATCGGGTGCCACGTTCCGGTACCAGGATAGTATATGAGGATCGGAGTGTCACGTTCCGACACCAGGATAGTATATGGATCGGGTGCCACGTTCCGGTACCAGGATAGAAAATATGGATCGGGTGTCACGTTCCGACACCAGGATAGAATATGGATCGGGTGCCACGTTCCGGTACCAGGATAGAAAATATAGATCGGGTGTCACGTTCCGACACCAGGATAGAATATGGATCGGGTGCCACGTTCTGGTACCAGGATAGTATATTGAGGAGCGGAGTGTCACGTACTGACACGAGGGGAATAAAGATAATGAATCTTGAAATATGATAATATATCCAATCTAATGAACTAAATTCCCAAATGAGTATGATGAGGAGGTGTGAGTCCTCATTGATGTGCTTGGTGTTGTAACCAAGGGTTATGGTAACTATAAATGCTGCATGCTAAGGATATTAGTTGATTTTATGATATTGCCTAATACATACTGTTTTCTATTTTGAGTTGGCCGATGATATCTACTCAGTACCCGTGTTTTGTACTGACCCCTACTTTTATGTTTTTCTTCTTGTTATTTGTGGAGTGCAGCAAACGTGCCGTCATCTTCGACTCAACAGTAACTCAAGCCAGTCTTCGTCAAACCGGATCTTCAGGGTGAGCTAACGCTTCTAGCTTGGACTGGATCTTCTCCTTCATGTCTTGATGCCTTGAACCTCCGGCACGGACTAGCTTCTTATGTATTTTTAGCTTTTAGAAACTCTTAGAGTTAGTAATTTAAAGTAGATGTTCTTGTGATGATGACTTCCAGGTTTTGGGAATAATAGATGTTGAATATTGATAGTTATTGAATTGGTTTTATTAATGAGTTTAAGTCTTCCGCATTATTTTCTGTTGTTATTACATTGAAATGTTAAGGTTTAGATTGGTTGGTTCGCTCACATAGGAGGGAAAGTGTGGGTGCCAGTCGCGGCCCGAATTTGGGTCGTGACATGGCCTTGGGTTTGAAAGTACGTCGGATATAATTTGAGAAAATTTAGATCATTTAATTTGTGATTTGTTTTCTATTGTATTATTATTTTAGAATGAGAACAAGCTAAAAACTTCATAAAGCGGTCAAAGGTTCGTGATCAAACTTTTGTTGTAACTGCTTAGACCCAGGTAGGCTAAGTATTTCTAATTAGGTATTCAAAGTTGCATTTACTTGCATTATATTTTGTGAATTGTCGGAGATTGCATGTATAAACCTGCAGACACAAAGTATGGATGGTTAATTATGTGACTATTTATGGCTAGGATGATGATGAACTTGTTAGTTGATGTTGACCTTGTGATGATTGTTGGGTGTTATCCTGGGAAAAAATTGTGGTGATTGGGGTATGATCATTAAATTCAGGAAAGGAATTCTTCTTGATTTGGTGATGGTTGTTTGTTTCTTATTTATTTTGTTTGTGTTTGTTAACTGTTTTTTAGTAATGATACATGATTAGGGAAAAATGGAAAGAATATGATGTGAAATGAAAGATGTTGTCAATTGCATGCAATGAATATGTTTACTTTTGTGTATAAGGGTGATTGTTATTCGTTGTAATTGTACTTGTGATATTCGTGTATTTGTGTTATATAACGATATTAGATAATCGTATTTATCCAAATATTGATACAATATAATACAATACATTAGAAAATCAATTGCAACAGCCATTCAAATATAGGTTCAAATTATTCAACTACTCATGCATTGTATTGATCAAAATGATACAATACAGTACAGAATAACATAAAACAATACAATATAATGTAATACAACACAATATGTTATTAAACCCTATGCAACAAGCCAAAAATCATCCAAACCACATTGGTACATATATATTTATTTGATTGAGTGTGATGCTGATTCATTTATATATTATTGGGTCAAATACCCCATGCTTACATGAATTTATTGAATCGTGTACCACACTTACATATATTATTATTGGATTGAGTACCATACTGGTACACTAACAATGAGAACAAGCACTAGACTTGTAGACTAACAATTTTATATGTGGATTTTGTGAGAGAATCAAGTTTACTTCTTTGAAATGGGATAGTTACATGTTGTTACACGAGTGACCGAGTTTGTGTTTAAATACTAGGATAATTCTTTTGTAGATTAGTTTTGCATGTTAAACATTGTGAATAATATTTTAGGGATCTTAAATAGTCTCATTGTCACGACCCAAAACCGGGCCGCGACTGGCACCCACACTTACCCTCCTATGTGAGCGAACCAACCAATCTAAACCTTAACATTTCAATGTATTATCAACATAAAGTAATACGGAAGACTTAAACTCATTAATAAAAACCAATTCAATAACTATTATTTCCCCGGAAGACTTAAACTCATTAATAAAAACCAATTCAATAACTATTATTTCCCCAAAATCTGGAAGTCATCATCACAAGAACATCTACTTCAAATTACTAAATCTAAGAGTTTCTAAGAAGCTAAAAATACATAAAAGCTAGTCCATGCCGGAACTTCAAGGCATCAAGACATGAAGAGGAAGATCCAGTCCAAGCTAGAAGCATTAGCTCACCCTGATATCCGGAGTAATGAAGACTGGCTAGAGTTACTGTTGAGTCGAAGATGACGGCACGTTTGCTGCACTCCACAAATAAACAAGAAGAAAACATAAAAGTAGGGGTTAGTACAAACACGGGTACTGAGTAGATATCATCGGCCAACTCAAAATAGATATCAATATATACCAAGTAATATCATAAAATCAACTATGATACTGAACATGTAGCAACAACAAATACTATATCATTAATAATTACCGTCAAGTTCACACACGAGGACTCAAGCCTCAATACCGTACTCATTTGGGAATTATGTTCATTGGATTGAGTATATTATCATCTTTCAAGATTCATTATCTTTATTTCTCTTGTGTCGGTACGTGACACTCCGCTCCCTCATATTCATTAATCCTTTTGTGTCGGTACGTGACACTCCGATCCCCTACTACTATGTGTCGGAACGTGACACTCCAATCCCCTAAATCTACGTGTCGGTTCGTGACACCCGATCCCCTAAATCTACGTGTCGGTTCGTAACACCCGATCACCTAAATCTACGTGTCATTTCGTGACACCCGATCCCCTAAATCTACGTATCGGTTCGTGACACCCGATCCCCTAAATCTACATGTCGGTTCGTGACACCCGATCCCCTAAATCTACGTGTCGGTTCGTGACACCCGATCCCCTAATCTCCTTCTATCAATTCATCAAGCCTTCTTTCTTACCAAGGCATCATCAATCTCATTATTTTAGTTTATCACGCCTTCTTTTATACCAAGGCCTCATCATTAACAAAGAGATTACGGTTTTGCAAGATTTGGGATTCAATAACTTCATCATGCTTATATAATCACAATTATATAATTACATTCATGCAAGCATACAATTAAGCACATAGCAGGGTTTACAATATTATCAATACATATCATTCGCTATTAAGAGTTTACTACAAATATCGTAAAAGAAACCATAACCTACCTCCACCAAAGACTAGTGATCAAGCAAGCAAATTCCCAAAGCTTTGTTCTTCTTCTCTCCTTGTTCGTTTGTTTTCTCCCTCTCTTGTGCTTTCAAATTTTCTTATTCCCACCCTCTTTCTTTTACCCTAATTAGTATATAATTAAGAATAAAAGATGGCAATAATAACCCACTAATTAACTTAAGGTTACCTATTTTAACCCCCAAGTAATTAGACTTATTAACATTAACCCATTAACTTTATAATTAAAGCAGGAATAGTCAAAAACGTCCCTTAAAACGTATAAAGAAATCCGACCCATAATGGGATTACGCAACCTGCGATGGCCCGTCGTGCTTGCGATGGTCCATCCTGCAGGTCGTCGCAAGGTTCAGAGACTGGATTTCTACTGAAGACTTTGTGAGGTTCCATCACACATGTGACGGTCCATCCTGCCATTTCGTTACGAAGTTCAGAGAGTCAATTTTCAGTACCCAATTTCAGATTTTCTAAGTGTTTTGAAACGAGACCCTGCGACGGTCTGTCGTGCCCATGACGGTCCGTCGTGGGGTCCGTCGCCTCAGCCTGTTTTTCCAGAAATAAAATCTGCTGCTCAAAACGACTAAACAGGTCGTTACACTCATTTAATGATCCCAGTTACTTGAAAGGTGTGATGAATTAGGTTTTGCTTATTTTGCTAAGGTTGTTCATATTTATTGTGCATATCAACTCAGGGTGAAAACTTGATATCTAGGCTATGTTATAAATATGATTATAATTGTATGTTATCTTTTTGCTAAGTTATGGTTACTAGGTAAGACTAATGACCAGGTGGCTGGTGCATAGGTGGGACTGATTATGGTTGTTAAGTGTTTAAAATAGAGCAGATAAGGGGGGGGGGACATTTTAATTTAGATGGATTAGTAAGTCTTTTGCAGGTAGTCTACTAAAAAGGGTCTAGGGATAGGGTATTTGCATGAGAACTGACGGGAGAGTACTAAATTGGTCAACAAAGTTAGTAGCGGTTTTATACTCAAGAAATCTCAATTAGATAGAAGGGTTAGGTTATGACCTTATATGAGGGTTAAATGACCTAGATAATGTAGTTGACAACAAAAGGAGGTGGAATGACTTGAGCTAGAGTGTATGAGTTCAAGGTAATACTAATAGTAGTGAGAGTGCTGAATGGGTGGATCAGGGCCCTAATTTTATATTCAAGTTGCATTTTTATTTGATTATTTGCACGATATGATGTGGTGGATTCGGGTCAACAAGTGATACCTATCAATACATGTTGTTTTTATTGATACTATTTTTGTTATGCCACTTGGCATAGTCTGACTGCAGGGTTCAGTTGCTTTTTAGGTGAAGACAATGGTAATCTTCGATAGCTTCAACTCATCTTTCCTTATGGTAGGAATTGTGTCTTATTCTTTCATAAAATACTCTTTAGGGGCTCTTGTACCTATTTAAAATAGTTCCTAGAAGAGTGTTTAATGTGTTTCGTTACAAATTTTTTTGTCATAAATCAAGTTAAAAGTATTTTTCATGATTAAATAAGATGTTAGATTATGTTTTATTAATCTTTGCATCGTACATTTTAAAATTGGGTGGTAAGGGTTCTCATATCTAGGTGTTAGAGAGGTGTCCGCACAATCCGATGGTTTTGGATCGTGAAAAAAATAAAATTTAAAATATACTTAACAAATTAATATATTTTAATTATATTTCATCAATGATATCATTTTTATTGTATTATATATCTGTTATTATGTATAATGTATAATATAGAAAAAATGTACAAGTATCCCCCTAGACTATGATCGAAATCCTAGAGACACATATTAACTAAACTAAGTCCTATTACCCTCCCCCTCCCCTCCCCCCCCCCCCCCCCCCCGATAAAAGAACCCATTTTTTGTAATTGTGTACACATTTTTGACTTACTTGACATCCAAATTTCTCTCACGCGCCTCAATTGCATGGAGTCATACAGTGTGTCACATAAATCAAAATCTTTACAAAATTATATTAAATATGAATTCATGGAGATACTAATAAGACCTTAGTTTAGTTAATGTGTGTCTCTAATATTTTGATCATAGTTTGGGAGAGGGATACTTGTGCCTCATCCCTATAATATATGTTAACTAGCAATGTAAATTGTTTTAAAAATTATGGAACACGATAACTTTTATTAAATGATTTATATATATATATATATATATATGATTCTCGAGGTGAATATGTGAAAATAGAGGAAAGAACTTATTTTATAAAATAAGAAATATAGATGAAATTTAGAGAAAAAAAAAAGAAGAATGGATTGGAGTTGGTTTACTCTGACATATTGCTTTATATTAATGTAAAATTTGATGTTATGTATTTTAAGGACAATTAAATAAATTATTATATAAAATTAATTACGAGTTATAATATAAGTTCTACTTTTATCAAAACTAGTTGTACCTTTTTTTTACCCAAAATAACAGGAAAAAAAAGAATAGTTGCACCATTTTCTTTATTTGTCTCTCCTTTATTTCTTCTATTTTCTTTAGTCACTCTCTTTTTTCTCTATTCTTCAATCAGTTTTTTCTTTTTCTGTCTCTAAATTTCAACTGTTTTAATGTTTAAGGATGTTTGGTGAAGATTAAGGACCCTTATGGGCCCCAAGCAGTGCTTCTCTCTCTCTCTCTCTCTCTCTCTCTCTATATATATATATATATATATATATATATATATATATATATATATATATATATAAACAATTTGACCTAGATATCATTTTGGAAAAACGTACAAGTACCACGTTAGACTATGACTAAAATTCTATAGACACACCTTAACTAAACAAAAGACCTATTACCTCTCCCACTCCCCCACTCCCCCCCGCCTAACCTTTTTTTGTAATGTTGTACACTTTTTTCGATTTATGTGGTATTTAATTATATCCCATACGCCTCAATTGTGTGGAGTCACAGAGTGTGCCACTTAAACCAAATGGTGTACAAAATTATAAAAAATAATAATTCAAGGATAATAGAACCTCAGTTTAATTAAGATATATCTCTGATATTTTTGTCATAATTAGGGGGGAGGGATACTTGTGCCTTATTGATATAATTTTTCGACTAAAGGTGTTGCTTGACACCCCTTGGGTAAGGGTGGGTACTCCCATGGCCCCAAATGTACTTGGGGAAAAATTAAAAAATGGTATTTGGTCATACAACTTGCCACTACTTGGCAAATATACTCGTCATATATCCAAAGTTTCCAAACTAGAAAAAAACTAGTATTTGGGCGAAGTTCGGGATAAGACACAAGTACTTTCCTAGACTATAATCAAAATTTCAAATACACAACTTAACTAAATTAAGGTCCTATTACTCCCCCCCCCCCCCCCCCCCTTCTCCCAAATCCATTTATTTGTAACTTATACGCCATTTTGACTTATTTTTCATCCAAACGTTTCACACATGCCTCAACTACGTGGAGTCATGGATTGTGCCACGTAATTTAAAAGGTGTATAAAATTACAAAACAAATGAGTTAAAGGAGATAATAAAACCTTAGTTTAGTTAAAGTTTGTCTCTAAATTCCATTCATAGTTTACTTGTGCATTACCCCGGCCAAGTTCTAATAGTTGGAAATTTTTTTAAATTAAAAAATTACCATAAATTTTATATTTTATAAAAAATAATTATCATTTATTAGTTCAAACTTATATTTATCTACTAAATTACTTCATTAATAACTAATAACTATTGATCTCGGCTCTCTATTCGAAACGTGGCCAAAAAAGAATAATTTATTTTTGATGAGTTATAATTCATTCAAGATTTATGAAAAAATTAAAAAAGTGATTAATGTATTGCTCTTGCTCATATTATTATTTTGTTGTTGTTGATTGTTATCAATTATTTATAACTTATAATTAAGATTAATGTTTTACGGAACATAATCAATATATAAAATGACAATACAAACTTATAGGTATTTTGATAATTTTAGAATTTATGGGTATAAATCAATTTCTGTTATAAACATATTTGTGTTATAGTGAATGTCTAATTATGTGGAGTCCTTGTAGGATATGGTTAGGAATCCTACTTGGGGACCAAGTAAGGTTTTCCCTATAAATAAAGGGTTTTCCTTCATTGTAAACAAGATTGGTGAAAGATCTATGAATCATGAATATATTTCAAGAGGAATACGAAGTCTTTTCTCTTCTCCCTACTTTCTTCTTCTTCTAATTTCATATAGTTTCATAACACGTTATCAGCACGAAACTCTACCATCAATTTTTTTTATTTGAGAAGAAATTCACACGATGCTACGTTCCTTTAGTCCAGGTAACATGTTCCAAGTATTGTCTTTTGCATTGATGCTATGTTCTGTTTACTGGCTCACCTTTAAATCTTTAGAAATAACAAAAAAAAATTGATTACTTTCAAATATGAAATATGGTCTTGAGTAGTGTGGTTAGAAGACACAATCATCCAAGTATTTGTTAAAAGGAAAATTATACAAAGAAAACATATATAGATATGGTTGCAAAGTGCAAAATTTATATGTTTCAAATATCTATCATGCTATTGGTATAATACTTTTATATGGGTAACAGTAGTTATAATTAAATTGTAGCCTTTTTGATTTATTGCAATGATATAATATTTTTATAAGATGATGGATTTATGTTTAATCACATCAAAAGGGATAAGACATCAAGATAAAGATGTTAGATTCAAGTCTCATCGATTTGTGACCTAAGATGTCTTTATATAGATAAACCAATGGATTTACATCCAATCGCACCAAGAGGATAAGACATCAGAAGTCTTGATACTTTGTGATGAATGATGTTGGATTCAAGTCTCTCATTGATTTATGGTATAAGACGTTGAGTTTGAGTCTCAATGCACCTATTGATGATATTATGATGACTAAGGGAAATAATTAGTTTTGATAAAATTAGTCATGAAATATATTTCGTTGAAGCAGATCCATTCCCCAAAGTGAATGTAGCAGTGCATAAATGTCTAAAAGAAGACAATTGATTAAATGATGCACATGAATATGGAATGAGATACTAAGTTATCAAAATTTGATGTACTTAGATGAGTGTGTTCCATTCATGAAGAATGAGAGCCTATGATAAATGGTAAAAATACAGATTCATTCTTTAGAGTGAATGAGGTGATTAGACACCATGCTAGACGTGAATTTTCTTGTAATGATTGTTAGCAAAGCAAGCTAATTGTGAGACCATCATAAACGAAAGTTGAGATTGAATTCTCTGCGTTCTATGAACGTATACAAATATTTGTGGACCTAGTCATCCACCTAGTGGATTGTTTAGACATATGATGGTCCTAATAAATGTTTCTTCCATATGGTCTCATATGTGCCTATTATTATCTCGCAACTTGATGTTTGCAAAAATGTTGGCACAAATAATATGTTACATGCACAATTTTTTTCAGATTATTTCATTCAATGATGGGATCATGACTCACCTAAAGGGTGAAGTAATTGAGAAGAAAGAAATCTGAAAATTACTCTTGAATTAATAAAATTGAAATTTACTCATATAATAGTAAATCAGAAATTTACTAAAGCAAAAGGCACATGACGTAGTAAACTTGGAGTTTACGAGTACTAATAATTTTATTAGTTGACATGAATAATTTGGTCATCCAAAGATGTGCATACTGAGTAATGGACATACATTGAAAAACTAGAAGATTCTTCAAGAATTCTTTACGTTGTTTGCTATCGTGATAAAGTTGATTGGATCAACTAAAGTTGGGACTAAATCCCTAAATTCTGAAAAGTATAAAAGGTGAATATGGGCCTGTTCACCTATCATGTGATATGATAAAAAGATGCATCAATAAAATAATCACATGTGTGTTTGTTGTCAACTTGCAGTTTGACATTCACAAAATTGTTTGTCCAAGATAATTGAGCTAAAAGCACAACTTTCAGAATATGAAATCAAGATAATTCATCTTGATAATATTGATAAATATATAAGATGATGTGACATTAAATATCTCACATAGTGAATCATTGCTTGTGAAAATAAAGTTTCATATGTCGATCTGAAATATGATATTACATACAAACATAATTGTATGAATCAAACCAATAAGTTATGATCAATTTTTATAGTTAATTGATTTATGGTCAGGGACCAAATAGTTTTCATCTGATAATTTTGATGTGCAATATATGATTAATGAATATATTATGATGCACAAAGATAAATTCTCCAACAGATTGAGATATATGTTAGTTTGTCTAACATAAGGGGGAGATTAGAAGCAACACAAAAGTTGTAAATACTCCTATTGAATGTCCCTTAAGGATAAAGTCTATGACATACATGAAGCATGATAGACTAATCAATACTAAATAAAATAATCCTTGAAAAAGGGGGAGGATCAAAGAATCAAAATGATCATAATAAGGAGGCAATGTGCTCTTGGAAAGGCTACGACATAACACTTTATGAAACCTCATGACAGGGGTAGCTACCTAAAAATAATGAAGTGATGAGATCTCAATAAGTTTTGTCGTATTGTGAATCGATACAAAATGGTATATCGTTGACGATATCTTTGATACAATAGCGCGCAATATTGTAAAAGATATGAGGATATGAATTCTACATCTATTAAAACATGCTTGTGTAGAAATAATTATCAAGTGAAAAGTGGAATGATGCATCTTGATAAGCGTAAAGCTTATTTGAATTGCAATCTAGTCACTAGAATATATATTACATTTAATATTGAATGTTATCACTTGACAAAATTAATATGAAAAGTCATGAAGGATTCAAAATCTAAACAAGTTTTTGGAAAACTTGTATATCATCCTCATAAGGATTAAATAGATTCAAAATGCATAGAGCATATACAAGTATTATTATGCAAATTGATGATTAGAATTGAAACTCTTGACAATTATTTGCTTAAAGAAGTTGAAGTAAGGAACTTGCAGAAATCTTTGCCCCTGAAGGAAAGATTCATAAAGCAAGATAGAAGAAAGCATATTTTAATCAAGGTTTTTCAACACTCATGAGCTCCCAAGAATGGTGATATCAACATGCAACATGTTTGTTCAAGTAATACTACAATTGATTTATCCACCAAGTCTCTACCAACTATAACTTTCAAGAAGATGATGCTCAAGATTGGAAAGCACAGATTCAAGCCTCTTGATGTTTTCATGAGGGGGAGTTAATACGTGATGTACTCTTTTTTCCTCACAAGGTTTTGTCCCACTGGGTTTTTCTTGTAAGGTTTTTAATGAGGCATCCGTAATGCGTATTATTAGATATGTGTACTCTTTTTCCTTCACTAGATTTTTTTCCCATTGGATTTTATCTTGTAAGGTTTTAACGAGGCACATAATCTACCGACATTCAAGAGGGAGTGTTATAAACATATTTGTGTTATAATGAATGTCTAATTATGTGGAGTCCTTGTAGGATATGGTTAGGAATCCTACTTGGGGACCAAGTAAGGTTTTCCCTATAAATAAAGGGTTTTCCTTCATTGTAAACAAGATTGGTGAAAGATCTATGAATCATGAATATACTTCAAGAGGAATACGAAGTCTTTTCTCTTCTCCCTACTTTCTTCTTCTTCTAATTTCATATAGTTTCATAACAATTTCTTTGAAATAGTCAAATATTTCTCCCAAAATGTATGGCCAAAAGCATGGTAAAACTTCACCAAAAAAATGATTTATCAAGAATATTTGAGAATTTGGGACCAAATACTAGCTAACTTTTTTTTTTTTGAAGATATGAAAATATGAAGATTTTTTTGGACACCATTAATAAAAGAAATAAATAAAACCTACAATAATAATACATTTGGAATTCAATAAATTATACATATTATAGACATATTTTGTGCACATAGTGAATATATAACTAAGAGTCCGTTTGAATTGGCTTAAAAAGTAGATTTTAAATCAAAAATAAATCTTGAGTCAAAACATGAAAAAGTAGGGGGATTCCTACTTTTTTAGATTTATTTTAGTTACTTTTTACCTTGTCAAACATTTTTTAACTTATATTAAGTCATTTTTGACTTATTTTAAGTTATTTTTATATTTGTCAAACACTTTCAGAAGTTAAAAATTAACTTAAAAATAGGTTTAACTAACTTTTAAGCCAATTCTAGCACTCTGTAACTTATTTTTAATAGAATAATACATTTTAACATAGTTAATAAAATAAAAAATAATTTTAATACATTTTGAAATCAATACATAATACATATTATATGCATGTTTCAATGACACAATAAATATGTTACCAAAACATTTTTAATAGAAATGTATTATACATATTATGTATGAAATTCAAATTCATTTTATGTTGTTAGAAATATATTATATTTGTTGAAATAACAATAGTTGAATCAATAACAATGTAAAATATTGAACTAGTTAATAAACATATCTGTATTAAAGTGAATGTCTAATTATATGGAGTCCTTTTAGGATATGTTTAGGAATTTTACTTGGGGACAAAGATTCTTCCCCTATAAATAAAGGAGTTCTCTTTCATTGTAAAGAAGATTCATGAATACTGAATATATTACATGATGAATAAGAAGTCTTTTTTATCTTCTTCCTACTTTATTCTTCTTCTTGTTTATATAGTTTCATAACATGTTATCAACACGATTGTTCTATGCTTAAAAAATTATGAATTAAGACGGGAAAAGTGCCAAAAAGATCTTGCATAAGTTATGCAATAAGGTTGCAATAAGGTTATTATATCTTCAAGGTATAATTTATCTTTACATTATAATTATTTATGTGACAGATCCGCAGTTACCATCTGGAGTAAGTATTTAAAAAGACTTGTCGACTTTTTACATTTAATTTTAACCGATTGGAAAGAGAATTCCTTAATTTATTTTAATAATTAAGTAAACACAATTTAGTAAAAAGTATGTTTTCAATCCTTATATGAAGTATGTGATGTATTAAGTTATATCTATTAACTACTAATATTGATTACAATAAATCAATAATCTCAATTTTATATGTAATTATAATATTCAATCATATTAATGAGCATCAAAAGTGATAAAATTACAGTTATTTTTAAAGCTTGAGGTTGAGCCTCATTGTAGGTAAGACGATTGATTTAAGTTTTATCACACCAAAAGAATATGATGATGAATTTATGTTCAATCGCACCAAGAGGGTAAGACATTGGGTTAAAGTTCTGGTGCACCATGTTGAGAAGATATTGGATTCAAGTTCCATCTATTTATGGCCTAAGACATTTTTATACGGTAAGACATTGAATTTGAGTCTTAATGCACCATATTGATGATATAACCATGACTAAAGAAAAACTAATGTGTTTTGATGAGAATCCATGAAATTTATTGAATTTTCTTTATTACTAAAGTGAATGTGGTAGTAGCGCATAATATATACGAAAGAAGACAAGTGACTTAATAATGCACATATATATAAAATGTGGTACTAAAGCTATCATAGTTGATATGCTCACATGTTTGTTTTCCATTCATGAAGAATGAGAACTTTTGATAAATGCTAAAAATCTAGATCCATTCTCTAAAGAGAATGAGGTGTAAGTCACCATACTAGGTATGGAAAAGATTGTGACATTTGGTCAATGATATGGTATCACCAAGAATGTCTCTAAGAAGACGTGTATTATATAAAAGTTTCGTGTTTTATCTTCAGGCTTGTATTGGACAAGAATTAGTGCAATTGAGGCACATTCTATAGTAAATAAGAAGTTTACTAATTTCAATATTTTCTTGATTTGACATGATTGTCTGGGACATCATTAGTGTATAATATTTAGACGAATTATAAAAAATTAAAATGGACATTTATTGAAGAACCTAAAAAAAAATTTAAATGGTGAATTTTCTTGTACTACTTGTTAGCAATACAAGTTAATGGTGAGACCATAATAATAAAGTTGAGATTGAATCCCCTGTGTTCTAGGAACATATACAAATATTTATTGACATATGCATCCACCTAATGGATTGTTTAGATACTTAATGATCCTAATAGATGTTTCTTCTAGATGGTCTCCTATGTGCCTATTGTAATCTCGTAACTTGGGGTTTGTAAAAATTATTGGGACAAATAATATGATTTCAGACACAATCTTATGATAATCATATTAGTCTATTCAGTGATGAGATCACAACTCACCTTTAAAACAGGTAGACTAATTGAGAAAGAAAAAAATCTGAAATTTACTCCCGGAGTATTAAAGTTGAAATTTTCTCATATAATAGTAATAAATTGGGAATTTACTAAAGCAAAAGACATATGACATAATAAACTTGGATTTTACAATTAATAATAATTTTATTAGTTGGCATGAATAATTTGGTCATCTCAAAGATGTGCATATTGAGTAATAGACATACATTGATGAATTAGAAGACTATTTAAGAATTCTTTTTGTTGCGTGATAAGCTGATTAGATCAACTAATGTTAAGACTAAATTTCTAAATTCTGAAAAGTATTAAAAATGAATATGGGTCTGTTTACCTATCATGTGATATGATAAAGCGATGTATTTATAAGATAATCACATGTGCGTTTGTTGACAACTTATAGTTTGGCACTCCCAAAATTATTCGTGCAAGATAATTGAGTTAAGAGCACAACTTTCGGAATATGAAATTAAGATAGTTCATCTTGATAATATTAATAAATGTCAAAATGTTGTGACATTAAATGTCTCAGGTAGTGAAATCATTGCTTATGAAAATAAAATTTCATGTGTTGATCTGAAATATGATACCGCATACAAAAGTAATTGTACGCATCAAACTAATAAACTATGATCAAATTTTCTTCTAATTGATCTATGGCCAGGGACCAAATATTTTTCATCTGATTATTTAGATATGTAGTATATAATTAATGAATATACAACGATGCACAAATATAGATTCTCCAAAAGATTGAGATATATATTAGTTTGTCTAACATAAGGGGGAGATTAGAAGCAACACAAGAGTTGTAAATACTCCTATTTAATGTCCCTTAAGGATAGAGTCTACGACATGCATGAAGCATGATAGACTAATCAATTCTAAATAAAAAATTCCTTGAAAAAGGGGAGGATCAAAGAATCAAAATGACCACAATAAGGAGACAATGTGCTCTTGGATAGCCTACGACATAACCCTTTATGAAACCTCATGAGAGGGGTAGCTACCTAAAAATAATGAAGTGATGAGATGTCAATAAGTTATGTCGTATTGTGAATTAATACAAAATGGTATACTGTTGACGATATATTCAATACAATAGCATGCAATATTGAAAATATATTATTATGATATAAATTCTACAACTATAAAAGCATGATGACATATAAATAATTATCAAGTGAAAAGTGGAATGATGCATCTTGGTAAGCGTAAAAATTATTTAACTTGCAATCTAAACACTAGAAGATGTCATACATCTAATATTGAATGTTGTCACTTGACAAAATTGATATGAATATATCCAATGGGTTCAATATCTAAAACCTATACATGTTTTTGAAAAATTTATTTATAATCCTCATATATAGATTAAAATTATTGAAAATCTTTTGTATTATTATGCAAGTTGATAACTAGAATTGAAAACTCTTGAAGAGTTTTCAAAAGACAATAGATTATTTGCTTAAAGAAGTTGAAGTTTGGATTGCAGAAATCTTTGATCTTCATAAAAGAAGATAGAAGGAAGCATATTTCGTCAAAATTTTTCTACACACATGAGCTCTCAAGAATGGTGATATCAACATGCAATATGTTTGTTCAAGCAATATTATAGTTGATTTATTCACGAAGTCTCTACCAACTACGTACAAATTTCAAGAAAATAGTGCACAAGCTTGAAGAACGAAATTCAAGTTTGTGGATTGATGTTATCATTCGGGGGAGTTAATACGTGATGTACTCTTTTTCCCTCACAAAGTTTTTTTCCATTGGTTTTCCTTGTAAGTTTTTTAATGAGGCATCCATAATGCAAATTATTAGATATGTGTATTCTTTTCCCTTCACTGAATTTTTTCCTACTGAAATTTATCTAGTAAGATTTTAACGAGACACATAATCTAGCGACATTCAAGGGGGAGTGTTATAAACATATTTGTATTATAGTAAATGTCTAATTATGTGGAGTCGTTTTAGGATATGGTTAGAAATCCTACTTGGGGATAATGTTAGGTTTCCCCTATAAATAAAAAGATTTTCCTTCATTGTAAAGAAGATCCATGAATCCTGAATATACTTCATGATGAATAAGAAGTCTATTCTCTTCTTCCTACTTTATTCTTCTTCTTGTTTATATAGTTTCTTAACAGAACTCAAATTCTATTACAAATATTCTTTTTATACACGTTTAATATAATTGTAATGTAGCATTTCAAAAGTACGCCTCTTTTACTCTAGTGATTCACCATTAGCAAACCACCATTGGACTATCCGTCACGACCCAAATCCGAACAGCGACTGGCACCCACACTTACCCTCCTATGTGAGCGAACCAACCAATCTAAACCTTAACATTTCAATATAACATCAAAAGTAAATAATGCGGAAGACTCAAACTCATTAAATAAAACCAATTCATTAACTTCTAAAATTCAACATCTATTATTCCCCAAAATCTGGAAGTCATCATCACAATAACATCTATGATGAAATTACTAAACTAAGAGTATTCTAAGAAGCTAAAACAAATAAAAGCTAGTCCATGCCGGAACTTCAAGGCATCAAGACATGAGGAAGAAGATCCAGTCCAAGCTAGAAGCGTTAGCTCACCCTGAAGATCCGGTGTGACGAAGACTGGCTAGAATTACTGTTGAGTTGAAGACGACGACACGTTTGCTGCACTCCACAAATAACAAAGAATAAAACATAAAAGTAGGGGGTCAGTACAAACACG
The DNA here is from genome assembly GCF_036512215.1 of Solanum lycopersicum. Classification (NCBI taxonomy): domain Eukaryota; kingdom Viridiplantae; phylum Streptophyta; class Magnoliopsida; order Solanales; family Solanaceae; genus Solanum; species Solanum lycopersicum. The sequence continues at coordinate 51,945,263 of NC_090804.1, read as the reverse complement.
GGTACTGAGTAGATATCATCGGCCAACTCAAAATAGGAAACAGTATATGTTAAGCAATATCATAAAAACAACTAATATCCTTAGCATGCAGCATTTACAGTTACCATAACCCTTGGTTACAACACCAAGCACATCAATGAGGACTCACGCCTCCTCATCATACTCATTTGGTAATTAGGTTCATTAGATTTGAATATATTATCATCTTTAAAGATTCATTATCTTTATTCCCCTCGTGTCGGTACGGGACACTCCGCTCCTCATATACTATCCTGGTGTCGGAACGTGACACTCCGATCCTCAATATACTATCCTGGTGTCGGAACGTGACACTCCGATCCTCATTCTATCCTGGTGTCGGAACGTGACACCCGATCCATATTCTACCCTGGTACCGGAACGTGGCACCCGATCCATATACTATCCTGGTGTCGGAACGTGACACCCGATCCATATACTATCCTGGTACCGGAACGTGGCACCCGATCCTCATATACTATCCTGGTACCGGAACGTGGCACCCGATCCTCATATACTATCCTGGTACCGGAACGTGGCACCCGATCCTCATATACTATCCTGGTACCGGAACGTGGCACCTGATCCCCTAATCTCACTACTTTCGTTCATCAAGCCTTCTTTTATACCAAGGAATCATCATTAACAGAGTAGATTAGGATTTCTTTTCAAGATTTAGGATTCAATAGCTTCATCATGCTTATTATATCACAATTACATAATCACATTCATGCAAGCATACAATTAAGCATATAGAAGGGTTTACAATACTACCAATACATATCATTCGCTATTAAGAGTTTACTACGAATAGCATAAAAACCATAACCTACCTCCACCGAAGATTCGTGATCAAGCAAGCAAATTTTCCCAAAGCTTTGTGTTTTTCCCCTTCTCGATCGTCTCTCTCTCTATCGATTCCCCTTCTCTCTCTTTCTGTTCTTTTCTTTTTCTTATTTCAACCCTCTTTCTTTTACCCTAATTAGTATATAATTAAGAATAAAAGGTGGCAATAATGACCCACTAATTAACTTAAGGTTACCTCTTTTAACCCCCAAGTAATTAGACTTATTAACATTAACCCACTAACTTTATAATTAAAGCAGAAATAGTCAAAAACGTCCCTTAAAACGTATCAAGAAATCCGACCCAGACTGGGATTACGCAGTCTGTGACGGCCCGTCGCGCCTGCGACGGTCTATCCTGCTGCTCCGTCACAGACTTCAGAGACTCAATTTCTCTGAAGGGTCTGTGACGGTCTGTCCTACCATTCCGTTACGAAGTTCAGAGAGTCGATTTTCAGTAACCAATTTCAGATTTTCTAAGTGTTTTGAAACGAGACCATGCGACGGTCCGTCGTGCCCATGACGGTCCGTCGTGGGGTCCATCGCTTCTGTCAGTTTTTCCAGAATTGAAATCTGCTGCTCAAAACGACTAAACAGGTCGTTACAATAGATACCAATTTACCCATCGTTCATCCCCAAACGATCACAAGAAGAAAAACAAGGGCAAAAAAGAGTACCTGAATCTGTAAACAGATGTGGGTATTTTTCTCGCATATCCGCCTCCTTCTCCCAAGTGGCTTCTTCAACGGGTCGATTCTTCCATTGAACTTTGATGGATGCAATCTCCCTTGATCTCAACTTGCAAATTTCTCTATCTAGAATGGCAACAGGTTCCTCCTCATAAGACTAACCACAAAGTCCATTGCGATTCTCTCCCATTTCCATTCCGGAATGGGCATTCTCTGAAGTGTTCCTCCGGGCCTTTGGTGTTCATACTTTACTTGTTGACAGTTTGGACATTTGGCAATAAAATCCACAATATCACGCTTCATTCTACTCCACCAAAAGTGTTGCTTTAGGTCACGGTACATCTTGGTTGCACCCGGATGTATCGAATACCTTGAACTATGAGCCTCTGTCAGAATAGTGTTGATCAAATCATCGACGCGGGGTACGCATACCCTTCCCTTGATCCTCAAAACACCTTCCTCATCGATTTGTGCTTCCTTAGCATATCCTTGCAATACCTTATCTTGGATTCTGCGTAGTTTCTCATCATCAGACTGTCTTCCCTTAATCTTGTCGAGAAAGGAAGATCTTGCCTCCACAGAAGCCAACAATCCTCCCTTCTCATTTACTTCTAATCTCATTAAGTTATTAGCTAGAGTCTGAACCTCTCTAGCCAATGGGCGTCTAGAAGCTTGCAAGTGAGCTAGACTTCCCATGCTTCCCTCCTTTCTACTTAAAGCATCCGCTACAACATTCGCCTTCCCCGGATGATACAAAATAGTGATGTCATAGTCCTTCAGTAGTTCCATCCATCTCCTCTGTCTCAAGTTCAAATCTTTCTGAGTAAAGACATACTGTAGGCTACGATGATCCATATAGACCTCACACTTAACCCCATATAAATAGTGTCTCCATTGCTTTAATGCAAACACCACCGCGGCCAATTCCAAATCATGAGTTGGATAGTTACGTTCATGCACTTTTAATTGTCTTGAAGCATAAGCAATCACATTCTTCTCTTGCATTAGCACTGCACCCAAACCCGAATAAGATGCATCACAATAGACAATAAAATTCTTACCTTCCACTGGCAAGGTGAGAATGGGTGCGGTAGTCAACAAAGTCTTGAGCTTCTGAAAGCTTTCCTCACACTCATCCGACCACACAAATGGAACATTTTGCTTAGTCAAGTTCGTCAGTTGGGAAGCAATAGAAGAGAATCCTTTGACAAATCGGCAGTAGTAGCTAGCTAACCCAATAAAGCTCCTTATTTCTGACACATTAGTAGGTCTTACCCAATTCTTTACTGTCTCAATCTTAGAAGGATCCACCATCACTCCAACCTTAGAAACCACGTGCCCCAAGAAGGACACTGCATCTAGCCAAAACTCACACTTAGAGAACTTGGCATAAAGCTTTTTCTCCCTCAACATTTCCAATACCATTCTCAAATGCTCCTCATGTTCTTTCTTGCTCTTTGAGTATATCAGTATATCATCAATAAATACGATCACGAAGAGGTCCAAGTATGGCTTAAAAATCCCGTTCATCAAGCTCATGAACGCAGCAGGGGCATTCGTAAGACCAAAAGACATCACTAAAAATTCGTAATGCCCATACCTCGTTCGAAAAGCAGTCTTTGGCACATCCGTTTCCCATATTTTCAATTGATGATAACCGGATCTCAAGTCAATCTTAGAGAAGACACAAGCACCTTGTAACTGATCGAACAAGTCATCAATGCGAGGAAGAGGATACTTGTTCTTTATGGTTACCTTGTTTAGTTGTCTGTAGTCTATACACATTCGAAAACTCCCATCCTTCTTCTTCACAAACAAAACCGGAGCACCCCAAGGAGATGCACTTGGTCTAATAAAGCCTTTGTTTAACAACTCTTGAAGTTGGGATTTTAACTCTCTTAACTCCGCGGGAGCCATTCTATAAGGGGGTATAGAAATGGGGCGAGTACCCGGTTCAAGGTCAATATAGAAATCAATATCCCTATCTGGTGGCATACCAGGAAGATCTGCAGGGAACACATCCCGAAACTCACGGACTACCGAAACCGACTCAATCGAAGGTACTTAAGTAGTGTCATCCTTGAGATGTGCCAAGAAAGCTAAACACCCTTTACTAACCATTTTCTTAGCACGAAGAAAGGAGATGATACGCACCGGATTGGAAGTGTAGTCACCCTCCCACACTAACGGATCTGTCCCAGGCTTGGCTAACGTCACCGTTTTAGCATTACAATCCAAGATCGCAAATTGCGGAGAAAGCCAAGTCATACCCAGAATTATATCAAAATCATCCATTTCTAAGATAACCAAATCTACGTAAGTGTTGCTCCCCACAAAGTTCACCAAACAAGACCTATATACCTTTTCAACTACCACAGACTCACCCACCGGAGTAGAAACACGAATAGGCATATCAAGTAATTCACAATGTAAATTTAGACCACTAGCAAATGAGGAAGATACATAAGAAAATGTGGATCCAGGATCAAACAGTACAGAAGCCATGCAATCACAAACATGAAGATTACCTGTGATGACAGCATCAGATGCCTCCGCTTCAGATCTCCCAGGGAAAGCGTAGCAATGGGCCCTCTCACCCGTCTGTCCGTTGCCCCTACCATGTTGTGATGTAGTGGCTACAGGTTGCCCATCACCTCGGCCGTTCTGGTGACCACCATTACCTCGGCCACCACGTCCTCCAGAATAACGGCCTCTACCATGACCACCTCTAACATTTGGAGGTCTGTAACTCTGTTTTGGACAATATCTCTTAATATGTCCAATCTCCCCACATCCATAGCACTCTCTGGGTTCATGCATAGGTCTCTCAGAGAAGTGTTGACCGGTCGGGGGTGGACCCCCAACTACAGTCTGTAGTGAAGACTGAATTAGTCGGACTGAGTAACCTCCGGAACCTTGTCCTCTAGAGTAAGAACCATTAAACTCACCTCCCTTTCGAAACCTTTTTGATGTAGTTGCCATGGTAAAGTCATCTGGCTTCACTCCCTCTACATCTATTACAAAGTCTACCACTTCTTGAAAAGATTTTGCCGTAGCCGCTACCTGTAAAGCTGAAATCCGCAACTCTGATCTCAACCCCTTCACAAAACGGCGAATCCGCTCTTGTGGACTGAAACATAGTTGGGTGGCATACCGGGATAATGCACGAAACTTAGCCTCATATGCATTGACCGACATCCTACCTTGCTCTAGTCTCAAGAACTCATCTCTTTTCCTATCCCTCAAAGTTCGGGGGATATACTTCTCCATAAACAAGCTAGAGAATGAGGCCCAATTCATAGGTGGTGCCTCTGTTGGTTGACACTCAATATGCGACCGCCACCACATTTTGGCGTTCCCTTAAAACTGATAACTCACGAACTCAACACCAAACCGTTCTACTATACCCATCATGTGTAGTAGCTCATGACAGTCAACCAGAAAATCGTAAGCATCCTCAGATTCCGCACCCTTGAAGACTGGAGGTTTCAATTTCAAGAACTTACTGAAAATTTCATGCTGATCATTTGTCATTATAGGCCCAGTAGTCAGACGTGGAAACATGTCTATGTCCAATGAGGCATCCATACGAGGAGCCATAGTGGCTGCATGTTGTATCTCTGAAACCGGAGGTGTTGGTGCAGAAAACACTAGAGGTGCCTGACCCTGATCGGACAACCCAGTAAGATAAGCGAGCACCTGATTTATCATCTCTGGGGTAGGCTGGGGTGGCAATCCCTCATTCTGTACTTGTTCATTTTCCCCATCCTCCCCTTCTCTTATTACCTCCTCAGTCGGTGGAGGAGTCACTGCCACAGTATCAGATGGACTAGGTGCTCGTCCTCTTCCCCTAGAGGACGTCCTCCCACGACCTCTACCATGGCCTCTTGCCGCTGCTCTTCCTCAAGCTACAGCCCCAGTGGCTGGCTCAGACGCACCCTGTCCCGCCGGTGCTGGTGTTGGTGTTGGCGTAGTCGTTGCTCTATTTCTAACCATCTGCGAAAGAGAGTGAAGATGGTCAGATACCAATTTGTATCACCTAGATACCAATTGGATTCAAGTAGTAGCACGAAAGAAAGAAAGAAAGAATGGAATTTTTCCTAAAGTCTTATAGCCTCTCAAAGAAAAGTAAAGGCGTCCCCCTACCGTTCCTTAAGACTCTACTAGACTCGTTCTTGTGTGATGAGACCAACGAACCTAATGCTCTGATACAAAGTTTGTCACGACCCAAATCCGAACCGCGACTAGCACCCACACTTACCCTCCTATGTGAGCGAACCAACCAATCTAAACCTTAACATTTCAATATAACATCAACAGTAAATAATGCCGAAGACTCAAACTTATTAAATAAAACCAATTCATTAACTTCCAAAATTCAACATCTATTATTCCCCAAAATCTGGAAGTCATCATCACAAGAACATCTATGATCAAATTACTAAACTAAGAGTATTCTAAGAAGCTAAAACAAATAAAAGCTAGTCCATGCCGGAACTTCAAGGCATCAAGACATGAGGAAGAAGATCCAGTCCAAGCTAGAAGCGTTAGCTCACACTGAAGATCCAGTGTGACGAAGACTGGCTAGAATTACTGTTGAGTTGAAGACGACGGCACGTTTGCTGCACTCCACAAATAACAAAGAAGAAAACATAAAAGTAGGGGGTCAGTACAAACACGGGTACTGAGTAGATATCATCGGACAACTCAAAATAGAAAAAAGTATATATTAAGCAATATCATAAAAACAACTAATATCCTTAGCATGCAGCATTTACAGTTACCATAACCCTTGGTTACAACACCAAGCACATCAATGAGGACTCACGCCTCCTCATCATACTCATTTGGGAATTAGGTTCATTAGATTTGAATATATTATCATCTTTCAAGATTCATTATCTTTATTCCCTTCGTGTCGGTACGGGACACTCCGCTTCTCATATACTATCCTGGTGTCGGAACGTGACACTCCGATCCTCAATATACTATCCTGGTGTCGGAACGTGACACTCCGATCCTCATTCTATCCTGGTGTCGGAACGTGACACCCGATCCATATTCTACCCTAGTACCGGAACGTGGCACCCGATCCATATACTATCCTGGTGTCAGAACGTGACACCCGATCCATATACTATCCTGGTACCGGAACGTGGCACCCGATCCTCATATACTATCCTGGTATCGGAACGTGGCACCCGATCCTCATATACTATCCTGGTACCGGAACGTGGCACCCGATCCTCATATACTATCCTGGTACCGGAACGTGGCACCCGATCCCCTAATCTCACTACTTTCATTCATCAAGCCTTCTTTTATACCAAGGCATCATCATTAACAGAGTAGATTAGGGTTTCTTTTCAAGATTTAGGATTCAATAGCTTCATCATGCTTATTATATCACAATTACATAATCACATTCATGCAAGCATACAATTAAGCCTATAGAAGGGTTTACAATACTACCAATACATATCATTCGCTATTAAGAGTTTACTACGAATAGCATAAAAACCATAACCTACCTCCACCGAAGATTCGTGATCAAGCAAGCAAATTTTCCCAAAGCTTTGTGTTTTTCCCCTTCTCTCGTCTCTCTCTCTATCGATTCCCCTTCTCTCTCTTTCTGTTCTTTTCTTTTTCTTATTCCAACCCTCTTTCTTTTACCCTAATTAGTATATAATTAAGAATAAAAGGTCGCAATAACGACCCACTAATTAACTTAAGGTTACCTCTTTTAACCCCCAAGTAATTAGACTTATTAACATTAACCCACTAACTTTATAATTAAAGCAGGAATAGTCAAAAACGTTCCTTAAAACGTATCAAGAAATCCGACCCAGACTGGGATTACGCAGTCTGTGACGGCCCGTCGCGCCTACGACGGTTCGTCCTGCTGCTCCGTCACAGACTTTAGAGACTCAATTTCTCTGAAGGGTCTGTGACGGTCCGTCACACCTGTGACGGTCCGTCCTGCCATTCCGTTACGAAGTTCAGAGAGTCGATTTTCAGTACCCAATGTCAGATTTTCTAAGTGTTTTGAAACGAGACCCTGCGACGGTCCGTCGCTTCTGCCAGTTTTTCCAGAATTGAAATCTGCTGCTCAAAACAACTAAACAGGTCGTTACACTATCAATAGCTCAAGTCTATCTAGAACAAATCACCACGCACTCCACATGAAAAATTTCATATATGACAAATTGAATTTATGAAATAACATTATATGGGTATAGCTTACATAATTACATTTTATGGGTATAATTTAGTTTGTTTTGTAGTTTTTATTTGGGAAAAGGGTCAAATATGTCCTTAAACTATTCGAAAAGGTCTAAATATACCTCTGCTTGAAGTTTGGCTCACTCATATTCTCGTCGTCCAAATTTTCGCTCAAATATCCCCTTATGGAAATTAGTTGGTATGTTGGACATATCCATCTTATTTTTTATTTCTTTAAGTGCCACATAGATTTGTCATGTCATTTTAACCTTATTACATGGCATTTATATGAAAATAGAAAGAGATCAACCCTCTTTTAAATAAACTATCCGATCGGTTTTCAAATTTTGTTAAAATTTTTTTTTTGATAAAATCCGAAAATAAGTAATTGATTAATAAAAAATAGGAAAAATATGAAAAAACATTCCATAAAAAATTCACAAATAAATATACTAATGTATATTCAAAAAATTTAACACTTTTTTTAATTTTATTTTTTTCGACAAAACGCGAAAATGAGTAATTGATTACTGAAAAAAATGAAATATATATATATATATATATATATAATTAACACCAAAAATTCACAAATAAATATAGTAACCTAAAATTCAATAATTTCAATTTTTTTTAATTTTTATTTTTTTGGCAAAACTCGAAAACGAGTAATTTATTAATAAAAAATAAAAAAATATAAAAAGTAAATAAAATTTATGCCAAAAATTCAAAAATAAATATAGTAACCTTAATTTCAACAATTATTTTTTATTTTTTTGGTGAATCTAAAATAAGTATTTGATTTAAAAATAGAAAAATAAAAAATAAAAAATTATTGAAATTATTGAATTTTAGGTTACTATATTTATTTGTGATTTTTTGGCATTATTTTATAGCTTTTGATTTTTTTTTTATTAATCAATTACTCATTTTCGAGATTTACTGGAAAAAAAATTAAAATTTAAAAAAGTTATTGAAATTGTATAATTTGAGTTTACTATATTTATTTGTGAATTTTTCGCATAAATTTTACATTTTTTTTTCATATTTTCCCTTTTTTATTAATAAATTACTCATTTTCATATTTGTCAAAAAATAAAAATTAAAAAAGAAATTTTTGAATTTAATGTTACTATATTTATTTGTGATGTTTTGACATTAATTTTATATTTTTTTCATACTTTCATTTTTTTTATTAATCAATTACTCATTTTCGGAATTTACTGAAAAAATTAAAAATTTAAAACATTATTGAAATTGTTGAATTTAAGGTTACTATATTTATTTGTGAAATATTTTTGTTAATTTATTTTTTCTTATATTTTTCGTACTTTATTAATCAACTACTCATTTTTGGAAACTACCAAAAAAATAAAAATTAAACAAAATTGTTAAAAATGGGTCAAATAGTATTTAAAAGGGGGTTATTTTATGGGTCGAATTAGGTGTTTATGTATCTGAATCCTTTTCCATTTTCATTTAAAAGTCATGTGGTAAGGTCAAAATGACATGTCAATTCCATGTGGCATTTAAAGAAATGAAAAATGAGTTGAATATGTCTATACCAACTGACGCCCATAAGGGCATATCTAGCCGAAAAGTTGAACGGCAAAGTCATGAGTGAGCCAAACTTTAAAGGTATATCTAGACCTTTTTGAATAGTTTAAGGGCATATTTGGCCCTTTTCCCTAATTTGAATAAAGCTTTTTTTTAATTTGTACTATATTTTACTTTTCCATTAAAAAGTAACAGCAGCTCTAAATACGGTAACAAACATTTACATAATCCCATAATTTAAGACAAACATTTAAAATCAAACATTTTCTCAAAAAAGAATTCTATAGTGACAGATAGACCGTACAAACTTGTTTCCGAAAAACTAAACTCTTTAATGTACATAAAGTTTATATTCTAATGTAAATAAACTGAATAAAATTATTTAATTTGTACCGAATTGTAAAGTAATTATTATTTACATATTCAAGTAATTGTATATGTATAAATAAAAATATGCATATAGTACTTGTATATACAGAAATCCCTCAAGCAGTTTTGTACATAATGAAGTAAAATACAAAAAAAAATTGATTTAAGTAAGATTTGTATATTGTTTAAGTTATATAATGTATATAAATACATATACAATTTTATAAAGTAACGGGAGTAATTGTATAAATATTTTGTATGTAAAATAATTGTATATCTATAACTCTGTGAGTATACAAGATTTTTTATTTGTATATGTATACTGATCATTTATGAATATGTATAAATAAGGTTAAATTGATTTTGTATGATGTTATGGTTTACTTTGATTATATTTACAAATAATTATATTGTTTACTTTGTATAATGCTTAACATTAGGCCTTCATTCAACCATTTCCAGAAGGTTGTATACAATGATGATTCATCTGCTTCGGACATTGAAACAAAAGGATGTTTCAGTTTGAAATTACTCGACACTTTGATGAACTACTTGAAAAGTATAAAATATTGATATTAATGTATATATCATACAAATACATTTAAAAAATGAAAAATTGTTAATTATCATAATATGATCCAAACGATGTCATGTATAACAAAGTATTCGATGGACATGGACGTCTATTCTTATCGGTTAGTAATGTTGGCTGGTCATCGACAACTGTTGATTGATGTATTACAATACTTTTCATAGGATTTAGACTTGGCTCAATATGATCCGATAATTCCGCTTGCGATTCGTTAATAATTGTTTTCATATTTGAATCAACCCTAGGTACGATCTGTATTGTAAATAATAGGTCCTTTTTGACATCTGCGATGAAACTTCATGCTTTGAGAAAAAAAATATCCAAAAAAAAAACATAAGCTAACAATATATACAAACAAACAAAAAAACACGATTTATGTGGATACCAGCATAAGTGAAAATACAATTAGGAGGGAGTTAGTGAAATTCAAAATAAAAGTGAGTGAGTGAATTTAAAAGAAAGTTAGGGGAATAGAGAGAAGAGACATAAAATTTGATTTGTATAAACGTTTATACAACGGAAGAAAAGGGTGATTTGATTTAGTATACAGATAATAGGTGGATCCCTTATTTAATGGCGAAATTTCTAAAATTATATTCATTCAAAGAAATTAAATTAAACTATACCCGCACTAAACAATAACATAGTAATTTTTGTCATTCCACATAACTTTTCCTGAAATTGTAACGACCTGTTTAGTCGTTTTGAGCAGCAGATTTTATTTCTGAAAAAACAGGCTGAGACGACGGAACCCACGACGGAACTTCATGGGCATGACGGACCGTCGAGGGTGTCTCGTCCCAAAACACTTAGAAATTCTGAAATTTGGGTGCTGAAATCGACTCTCTGAACTTTGTAACGAAATGGCAGGACGGACCGTCACAGGTGTGACGGACCGTCGCAGGCACGACGTCCCGTCACAGGTTGCGCAATCCCAGTCCGGGTCGGATTTCTTGATACGTTTTAAGGGACGTTTTTGACTATTCTTGCCTTAATTATAAAGTTAGTGGGTTAATGTTAATAAGTCTAATTACTTGGGGGTTAAAAGAGGTAACCTTAAGTTAATTAGTGGGGCATTATTTCCATCTTTTATCCTTAATTATATACTAATTAGGGTAAAAGAAAGAGGATTTGAATAAAGAAAATAGAAAGAACAAGAGAAAGAGAGAGAAAGTTGAATGAGAAAGAGGAGAAACGAAGAGGACACAAAGCTTTGGAAATTTTCTTGCTTGATTTCTAATCTTCGGTGGAGGTAGGTTATGGTTTTCATGCTTTCATAGTAAACTCTTAATAGAGAATGATATGTATTGGTAGTATTGTAAACCCTGCTATGTGCTTAATTGTATGCATGCATGAACGTGATTATAAAATTGTGATTATATTAAGCATGATGAAGTTATTGAATCCCAAATCTTGATAAAAACCTAATCTCTTTAAATGATAATGCCTTGGCAAGGGAGAATGCTTGATGAACTAAAGTAATGAGATTGATGATGCCTTGGTAAGAAAGAAGGCTTGATGAATTGATGGAAGGAGAATTAGGGGATCGGGTGTCACGAACCGACACGTAGAATTAGGGGATCGGGTGTCACGAACCGACACGTAGAATTAGGGGATCGGGTGTCACGAACCGACACGTAGAATTAGGGGATCGGGTGTCACGAACCGACACGTAGATTTAGGGGATCGGGTGTCACGAACCGACACGTAGATTTAGGGGATCGGGTGTCACGAACCGACACGTAGATTTAGGGGATCGGAGTGTCACGTACCGACACAAGAGGATTAATGAATATGAGGGATCGGAGTGTCACGTACCGACACAAGAGGATTAATGAATATGAGGGAGCGGAGTGTCACGTACCGACACAAGAGAAATAAAGATAATGAATCTTGAAAGATGTTAATATACTCAATCTAATGAACATGATTCCCAAATGAGTATGGTATCGAGGCTTGAGTCCTCATGTGTGAACTTGACGGTAATTGTTAATGATATAGTATTTGTTGTTGCTACATGTTGAGTATCATAGTTGACTTTATGATATTACTTGGTATATATTGATTTCTATTTTGAGTTGGCCGATGATATCTACTCAGTACCCGTGTTTTGTACTGACCCCTACTTTTATGTTCTCTTCTTGTTTATTTGTGGAGAGCAGCAAACGTGCCATCGTCTTCAACTCAATAGTAATTCAAGCCAGTCTTACTACATCGGAAATTCAGGGTGAGCTAATGCTTCTAGCTTGGACTGGATCTTCTTCTTCAAGTCTCGATGCCTTGAACTTCCGGCATGGACTAGCTTCTTATGTATTTTTAGCTTTTAGAATACTCTTAGTTTAGTCGTTTGATTGTAGATGTTCTTGTGATGATGACTTCCAGATTTTGGGGATAATAATAGTTATTGATTTTATTAATGAGTTTAAGTCTTCCGCATTACTTTATATTGAAATGTTAAGGTTTAGATTGGTTGGTTCGCTCACATAGGAGGGTAAGTGTGGGTGCCAGACGCGGCCCGTATTTGGGTCGTGACAAACTTGGTATCAGAGCATTAGGTTCATTGGTCTCATCACACAAGAACGAGTCTAGTAGAGTCTTAAGGAACGGTAGGGGGACGCCTTTACTTTTCTTTGAGAGGCTATAAGACTTTAGGAAAATTCCATTCTTTCTTTCTTTCTTTCGTGCTACTACTTGAATCCAATTGGTATCTAGGTGATACAAATTGGTATCTGACCATCTTCACTCTCTTTCGCAGATGGTTAGAACTAGAGCAACGACTACGCCAACACCAACACCAGCACCGGCGGGACAGGGTGCGTCTGAGCAAGCCACTGGGGCTGTAGCTCGAGAAAGAGCAGCGGCAAGAGGCCGTGGTAGAGGTCGTGGGAGGACGTCCTCTAGGGGAAGAGGACGAGCACCTAGTCCATCTGATACTAGGGCAGTGACTCCTCCACCGACTGAGGAAGTAATAAGAGAAGGGGAGGATGGGGAAACTGAACAAGTGCAGAATGAGGGATTGCCACCCCAACCTACCCCAGAGATGATCAATCAGGTTCTCGCCTATCTCAGTGGGTTGTCTGATCAAGGTCAGGCACCTCCAGTGTTTTTTGCGCCAACACCTCCGGTTTCAGAAGTACAACATGCAGCCACTATGGCTCCTCGTATGGATGCCTCATTGGACATAGGCACATTTCCACGTCTGCCTACTGGGCCTATAATGACAAATGATCAGCATGAACTTTTCAGTAAGTTCTTGAAATTGAAACCTCCGGTCTTCAAGGGTGCTGAATCGGAGGATGCTTATGATTTTCTGGTTGACTGTCACGAGCTACTACACAAGATGGGTATAGTAGAACAGTTTGGTGTGGAGTTTGTGACTTATCAGTTTCAAGGGAACGCCAAAATGTGGTGGCGGTCACATATTGAGTGTCAACCAACAGAGGCACCACCTATGACTTGGGCCTCATTTTCTAGCTTGTTTATAGAGAAGTATATCCCCCGAACTTTGAGGGATAGGAAAAGGGATGAGTTCTTGAGCCTAGAGCAAGGTAGGATGTTGGTCAATGCATGTGAGGTATACACGGATCATCGTAGCCTTCAGTATGTCTTTACTCAGAAAGATTTGAACTTGAGGCAACGGAGATGGATGGAGCTACTAAAGGACTACGATATCACTATCTTGTATCATCCGGGAAAAGCGAATGTTGTAGCGGATGCTTTAAGTAGAAAGGCGGGAAGCATGGGAAGTCTAGCTCACTTGCAAGCTTCTAGACGCCCATTGGCTAGAGAGGTTCAGACTCTAGCTAATGACTTGATGAGATTAGAAGTAAATGAGAAGGGAGGATTGTTGGCTAGTGTGGAGTCAAGATCTTTTTTTCTTGACAAAATTAAGGGAAAACAGTTTGATGATGAGAAACTAAGGCGAATCCGAGATAAAGTATTGCGAGGGGAGGCTAAGGAAGCACAAATCGATGAGGAAGGTGTTTTGAGAATCAAGGGAAGGGTATGTGTACCCCGCGTCGATGATTTGATCAACACTATTCTGACAGAGGCTCATAGTTCACGGTATTCTATACATCCGGGTGCAACCAAGATGTATCGTGACCTAAAACAACACTTTTGGTGGAGTAGAATGAAGCGTGATATTGTTGACTTTATTGCCAAGTGTCCAAACTGTCAACAAGTAAAGTATGAACACCAAAGGCCCGGAGGAACACTTCAGAGAATGCCCATTCCGGAATGGAAGTGGGAAAGAATTGCAATGGACTTTGTGGTTGGTCTTCCAAGGACAATGGGTAAGTATGACTCCATTTGGGTGATTGTTGATAGGTTAACTAAATCTGCTCATTTCATTCCGGTAAAAGTGACTTACAATGCAGAGAAGTTAGCCAAGATCTATATCTCAGAAATCGTTCGATTGCATGGGGTTCCACTATCCATCATATCAGATAGAGGTACACAGTTTACTTCTAAGTTTTGGAAAACATTGCATGCGGAATTGGGTACTAGGTTGGACCTTAGTACTGCGTTCCATCCTCAGACCGACGGTCAGTCTGAAAGGACGATTCAAGTGTTGGAGGATATGCTTCGTGCATGTGTGATAGAGTTTGGTGGCCATTGGGATAGCTTCCTACCCTTAGCGGAGTTTTCATACAATAATAGCTATCACTCAAGTATTGATATGGCCCCATTTGAAGCATTGTATGGGAGGAGATGTAGGTCTCCCATTGGTTGGTTTGATGCATTCGAGGTTAGACCTTGGGGTACTGACCTTTTGAGGGATTTGATAGAGAAAGTGAAGTCTATTCAAGAAAAGCTTCTAGCGGCGCAAAGTAGACAAAAAGAATATGCAGATCGAAAGGTTAGAGACTTAGAGTTCATGGAAGGTGAACAAGTCTTGTTGAAGGTTTCGCCAATGAAAGGGGTGATGCGATTTGGTAAGCGAGGTAAACTTAGCCCAAGGTATATTGGTCCATTTGAAGTACTTAAGCGAGTAGGGGAGGTGGCTTATGAGTTAGCCTTGCCTCCAGGGCTGTCCGGAGTGCATCCGGTATTCCATGTGTCTATGTTGAAAAGATATCATGGGGATGGAAATTACATTATCCGTTGGGATTCAGTTTTGCTTGATGAGAATTTGTCTTATGAGGAGGAGCCTGTTGCTATTTTAGATAGAGAAGTTCGCAAGTTGAGGTCAAGAGAGATTGCATCCATCAAGGTGCAATGGAAGAATCGACCGGTTGAAGAGGCCACTTGGGAGAAGGAGGCGGATATGCGAGAAAATTCCCATATCTGTTTACAGATTCAGGTACTCCTTTTCGCCCTTGTTTTCCTTCTTGTGATCGTTTGGGGACGAACGATGGGTAAATTTGTATCTAATGTAACGACCTGTTTAGTTGTTTTGAGCAGCAGATTTTATTTCTGGAAAAACAGGCTAAGACGACGGAACCCACAACGGAACGTCATGGGCACGACGGACCGTCGAGGGTGTCTCGTCCCAAAACACTTAGAAATTCTGAAATTTGGGTGCTGAAATCGACTCTCTGAACTTTGTAACGAAATGGCAGGACGTACCGTCACAGACCCTTGGTGGAAATTTGGGTCTCTGAACTTTGCGACGACCTGCAGGACGGACCGTCGCAGGCACGACGGCCCGTCACAGGTTGCGCAATCCCAGTCCGGGTCGGATTTCTTGATACGTTTTAAGGGACGTTTTTGACTATTCTTGCCTTAATTATAAAGTTAGTGGGTTAATGTTAATAAGTCTAATTACTTGGGGGTTAAAAGAGGTAACCTTAAGTTAATTAGTGGGCATTATTGCCATCTTTTATCCTTAATTATATACTAATTAGGGTAAAAGAAAGAGGATTTGAATAAAGAAAATAGAAAGAACAAGAGAAAGAGAGAGAAAGTTGAACGAGAAAGAGGAGAAACGAAGAGGACACAAAGCTTTGGGAATTTGCTTGCTTGATTTCTAATCTTCGGTGGAGGTAGGTTATGGTTTTCATGCTTTCATAGTAAACTCTTAATAGAGAATGATATGTATTGGTAGTATTGTAAACCCTGCTATGTGCTTAATTGTATGCATGCATGAACGTGATTATAAAATTGTGATTATATTAAGCATGATGAAGTTATTGAATCCCAAATCTTGATAAAAACCTAATCTCTTTTAATGATGATGCCTTGGCAAGGGAGAAGGCTTGATGAACTAAAGTAATGAGATTGATGATGCCTTGGTAAGAAAGAAGGCTTGATGAATTGATGGAAGGAGAATTAGGGGATCGGGTGTCACGAACCGACACGTAGATTTAGGGGATCGAGTGTCACGAACCGACACGTAGAATTAGGGGATCGGGTGTCACGAACCGACACGTAGAATTAGGGGATCGGGTGTCACGAACCGACACGTAGATTTAGGGGGTCGGGTGTCACGAATCGACACGTAGATTTAGGGGATCGGGTGTCACGAACCGACACGTAGATTTAGGGGATCGGGTGTCACGAACCGACACGTAGATTTAGGGGATCGGGTGTCACGAATCGACACGTAGATTTAGGGGATCGGAGTGTCACGTACCGACACAAGAAGATTAATGAATATGAGGGATCGGAGTGTCACGTACCGACACAAGAGGATTAATGAATATGAGGGAGCGGAGTGTCACGTACTGACACAAGAGAAATAAAGATAATGAATCTTGAAAGATGTTAATATACTCAATCTAATGAACATGATTCCCAAATGAGTATGGTATCGAGGCTTGAGTCCTCATGTGTGAACTTGACGGTAATTGTTAATGATATAGTATTTGTTGTTGCTACATGTTGAGTATCATAGTTGACTTTATGATATTACTTGGTATATATTGATTTCTATTTTGAGTTGGCCGATGATATCTACTCAGTACCCGTGTTTTGTACTGACCCCTACTTTTATGTTCTCTTCTTGTTTATTTGTGGAGTGCAGCAAACGTGCCATCGTCTTCAACTCAACAGTAATTCAAGCCAGTCTTACTACATCGAAAATTCAGGGTGAGCTAATGCTTCTAGCTTGGACTGGATCTTCTTCTTCAAGTCTCGATGCCTTGAACTTCCGGCATGGACTAGCTTCTTATGTATTTTTAGCTTTTAGAATACTCTTAGTTTAGTCGTTTGATCGTAGATGTTCTTGTGATGATGACTTCCAGATTTTGGGCATAATAATAGTTGTTGATTTTATTAATGAGTTTAAGTCTTCCGCATTACTTTATATTGAAATGTTAAGGTTTAGATTGGTTGGTTCGCTCACATAGGAGGGTAAGTGTGGGTGCCAGTCGCGGCCCGGATTTGGTTCGTGACAGAAATAATACCTCAAAAAATATAACAATTAATCTAAAAAATTTATTAATGTAAAAATTCTTTTTCTATAACTTTCGACCTCAATATACAGTGGTCTTTTTATTTATTTATTGTAGTTTTAACATGGAGCAAGATGTTAGAGTTTCTAGAAAAAATTTTGCGTGAGTAATCTCAAAATAGTTTATTTTAGGATTCTTATATATTTTACATTTAAGTCATCGATAGCCCCTTAAAGTTGTCCGCATAATTTATTTAGACACATCAACTGAGACTCTTACATATTAGAAACTTTAATATTAACGACTATTTATCTATTAAACATAAAATGACAACTAGCTTTAAAAATATTGTGTATGTTATTCACACACATTATGTTGATAAAATCACGAATAGAATTATGACATGTGGCACATGGGCCCATAATTTTAATATTGAAATAAAAAATAATTTTCAGTCTTTAATAATATAAAAAAAAATCTCTCCCCCACCCCATCTAACCTATTGCCTTTTCTTTTTCATTTTTTCTCTATCATTGCGTCATTGCCGTCTACCATTGCCATTCACCATTGATTCCTCCAACGATTAATAAAAAGAAAATGTCGAGCCCCACCTCATTCCGAATTCACCCACTAAATCCTTTCCTCTTTTTTTCTTCTTATTTATATTCTATTCCTCCGGCGGCTATTGCGATTTTTGTAAAAATAATCGACCTCGATAAATTATTTCGAAATTGACATATCAAGTTTTTTATAACATTTAAATAAGTTTAATAAATGATGATGGTTGCTCGATCAGGGTTATTAAAATTTAAGATGCATAAATATTGATCAACCTTTAAACTCCAGAGATTGATTTTTTTCTTCTTCTTTCAAATTCAACATGCAATTTGTTTACGGAAAATGAAAAAAAAAATCAATGAAAATTAGTTAACTAGTCAAAATCCCTAACATATTCATTTGAAACAACAACACTCTAAAATAATTATTGAAAAGGCCAATATTTTAGTTTTATAGCAAATTAAATGTATCTAATTCTAATTCCTTATTTTCCTCCAATAAGGCCCAGATTTTGCGATAATACCTTTCCCAACAAATATTTTCTCTCTAGTTTACAATTATCTCAAAACAAAAAATTTTCTCACTCATCCAGTTCTCTTTTTCTATTGTTCTGCAAATTTCATTACTCTGTTTCTCTCTTTCCCAAAAAATATTCACAATAATCTTATTAATTTTAGGGTATGTATCTTTTTCAATGTATTTTATTGATTTGTATCGGCTTAAAGCTTTCAATATATATGTTTGTATAATTGCTTAGTAGATACTCTATTCTCTATTAGGGTTTTTCATAAGGAAAAATTCAAAATTCCTCTCTAATGGCGGAACTCAAAGAGGACTCCAAGAAGTATATCATGTAATGATAGACTTTTTAGCAATTTTATGTCGCTTGATCTTTGTATCACTGTAGGACAAGTCGATAATGTAGGACTGATGGCTAAAAAGACGGAAGAAAGCAAATCGAAGCATCTACATGAAATCGAAGCATCTACATGACCTTATTTGTATGCAAAACCTTCATCATTTACAGAATATATACATCATCAAGAGAAAAGACACAAATAGAAAAGAAAAGAAAACTATAAGCTCTTCGTCTTTATGTGCATATGTATTCTCTTGTTTTCTTTTAAATTTAAATAATCTTAAAATATAATAAGTATTCCCTTTTCCAAAAAAAATCTTATGTTGAATACAACTTATAACTAAGCTACAGTATATTTATCACAGTTTTTCATTAGTTTTTTTACATAAATTTTGTATTCATTCTAGGTATAATGCACAAGTATCCCCTCAACCTATGCCAGAAATCTCAAAGACACACTTTGTACTATATTAAAATCCTATTACCCCCTAAACTTATTTTATTAATAATTTTTTACCCCTTTTTCAGCCTACGTGGCACTATCTCTTGGGCCCAACGCTGATTGACTTTTTTTTTCAAACTAGTGTGGGTAGAAAATTACTTATAAAATAAGTTCAGGGGGTAATAGGACCTTAGTATAGTATAAGTGTATCTTTAGGATTTCGGGCATAGCTTGAGTGGGTACTTGTGTATTTTTCCTTCATTCTAACGTATTACATCAAAATGTAATCTTATATTCATTTTGTTTTCGTACTACGAACTGAATACAACTTTTGTAGTTCATATTAATTTAATTGGAATTCTATGAGATACAACATATTTATGTGTTTCTTCTATTTATATGCCTATTAATATTGTATTTATATCAATCAAATTGTATTTATCCTCGAAAGTGGATACAAAGTTAACAGTTCATAATAATATCTTTGCAGTTTATTATGTGGAATACAACATAATGTTTGTTTAGATACAACTTTTGTAGTACCTAATATTATTTTGTGGAAATGATGTGGAATACAATATATTTTTTATTATATTACTTCTTATTTTTATTTATTTTAAATGTATGCCAACTATTTTATTAATTAATTGCATTCTTTCACATTAATCAATAATAAATACGTAACTTATCTTTTAACGAACTAAAATATTGTCATTTTTAATAAATAGTGAAACTATTACTAAGGAGTCCCTCTAAAGACCAAAATATTGATGTTTTGAAAAGAGAAAATAGTCAAATGCCCCCTTAATCTATTATCGGATTTCCAACTACACACTCATACTTTGTGGGGGTCCTAATACCCCTCTATACATTTTAAAAATGAAATATATAGCCCCCTAAAAAGTCACACCCAGATTTTTGTTAGAGAGTAAACACACTCGCCTGCGACGTTATATATATTAATTTTTAATAAGAAATTTATGATATCTTTCTTTGTTTTATTTTTCTTTTATATTTTTTTCTTTCTCTTTCCAACCATTTTCTTCTTTTCTTTTTCCTGAGAAAATTTCTGAGTCTTTTATATATGCTAGTTTAAACTTACATTTATGGAATGTACAGTTATGAAATTTCAAGTTTTATTGTTAAAAGGTAAAGTTATAAATCTTTGATAATCTTTCATTTTTTGCAATTGAATAATCTTTTTTTCACCATTTTCATCTTCTTGCAAACATCAAAAGTTTATCAATTCGAAAGGTAAAATTTAGTAAGAATTTTAGTTCTAACCGTTTCATCTACTATTTGGTTGATACTCAAGTTATTTTCATGGATGAATTTGTTGATTTCTTCAAATTGAGGTAATGGATACATAACAATGGATTTTTAATTTCTATTTTCAAATCATATATGCGTTTCATATGAAACCTGAAATTCTTTATGAACTTGAATTTAAATTAATAAACAAGGGCACCAAGAAATCAAGATAAAGAATTTGCTAATCCATTTGGCCATGTGGTTAGGCATGATGATTATCAATTTTAATAATATTAATAAGGAGCTAATTTTCAAAATTTTCTAATTTTGTGCACTGATTGAATAAACAAAATTCTAGAATCAAGAAAAATAATGAAATTCCATGGTGAATTCAAACATAGAAAAGGTGAGTGATGGAGAGATTTGGTTATGTTGTTGTGAAGAAGAAAAGAAATAAATATGAAATAAATAATAATTAAAAATACACATATTTATGAAAAACAATTTTAAAATAAAATTTATTATTTGATTTGGTCCTCACTCTCTTTAAGAGAGTGAGATACACTCACTGTGCCACATAAGCGTTTAGAGAGTAAATTATATCAGTTTTAAACAGATCAGGAGGGTAATAGGACACCCGTGAAGTTGGAATGTGTAGTTGGGATTTCAGTTTTAGTTTGGGGGGACTTTAGTCCATTTTCTCTTTTGAAAAATTTTTCAAAAATCAGATAAATTTGAAGTTTTTAAAATGGTGGGTTGAAGAAGAAAAGAAAATGACTTGTACATGAGTGTGTGTATGTGTGTGTGTGGGGGGGGGGGGGGGGGGTTAATGATTTAATTAATACTTCATTAAATTAATTTTTCATTTATTTATTCAATAAATGTCAACGGTCAAGAAAGTAGGTACAAATTTATTTATTTTTTTAAAATGCATTCACGCGCTCAGCAGCAGTGAGATACACTTATTTTGCCACAACAGTGTTTTGTACTTAATAGGTACATGTCTTGAACAATTTATGTGTTCAATAGGTACTAGCCCTAGTTGAGGTGTCTAAATCAATTATACATACAGCTTTGAGGGGTCGCCAATGACTTAAGCCTATCTTTTATGTTTCTTGATTTCTTTCCCCTTATAAATTACACTCAAATTTTATGGATTGTCATGGTCTAGAAATGAGAATAATCAAAGATTTGTACTAGTAGTTTATAATAAATAGGGATAATGCACAAGTACCCCTCAGCCTGTGCCCGAAGTTTCAGAGACACATATGAGATTCCCTTCACCAAGTCATCGCCAGCAATCAGCTCTTATCCCTTGGTGTCAAAGGGCGAGTTCCTTTCTTGTCTTGCCCAAAAACTTATACTATACTAAGGTTTTATTACCCCCTGAACTTATTTTATTAATAATTTCTACCCCTTTTCAGCCTACGTGGCACTATCTTGTGGGCCCAACGCTGGTTGACTTTTATCAAACTAGTGTCACATAGATCGAAAAGGGATAAAATATTACTTATAAAATAAGTTCAAGTGAATAATAGGACCTTAGTATAGTATAAGTGTGTCTCTTAAATTTCAAGCATATATTGATGAGGTACTTGTACATTTTCCCTAATAAATACAACCATAATTTCTTATCTAAAAATATCCCCAAGAGCAAATAAAATCGCGTGCCATGGCTAAATGAGAGAAATTTCTTGTATTTGTATTTTGTTGTATCTCAACGAAAACAATGTGATAGAGCAAATTTCTAACTCTTCCATACATGTGACAATGTTTAATAAAAATAATTATGGTACATATAATGTATCAATATTATATAAATAGTGATGTAATGTATTCGTATTGTATGCATAGTATATATATATATATATATATATATATATATATATATATATATATATATATATATATATATATATTGTTTGATATAAAGGGTTAATTTAAAATATATACAATAAGTATAGTCATGTTTTATCTATAAAAATAGATAATAGTCAAAAATCATATGAAGTATACAATGACTATACGATCTATGTTACATAGAGAGTATGCACAGACTACACAACATATAACTTAAATATACATGAGATGTATATACATTGAATATATATTATGATACATTGAAATAGCTTAATGATATATGAATTATATATTAACTATACATGGAGTATATATATACTATTCAATCTCGATCAATTTAAATCTTTAAGCATTTTCAAATTTTAGATATGAAATTCGTGCATTGTTCAAAATATTTTGATATATAATTTGCTCGAAACGATTCACATTTGTGATTTATCAAATTTTAAAGAAGAAGGAGAAAGAAGAGCATGAAGAAGAAGATTAATCAGCAACAACAAAAGTAGAATATGAACCAAGTCGTAGCAGAAGAAAGAAGAATATGCGAAAGGAAGAAGAAAAGCAAAAAAGATGAACACTTACAAAAAAGAAGATGAAGATGAGGAAGAAAGAAGAAAATCAGAAAAAAAGATGGATGAACAAGACAACCAATTTTTATCGGTAAAGAGTAAACACAAAATTTATATTTTTATTCTATAACAAAGTTTGCATAATTGCGGTCCATAGCAAACATAAATATGTATATTCGCTATGCATATACAAATGTTAGAACTAAAATTCAGTGCAGGTTCGTGTTTTGTTGTGATAATTTAGTTTGTATATTTTATACAATATGCATAAGTATATGCCTATTATGTTAGGCTTGTCAATTGAATATTTGTAC
The DNA here is from genome assembly GCF_036512215.1 of Solanum lycopersicum. NCBI lineage: Eukaryota > Viridiplantae > Streptophyta > Magnoliopsida > Solanales > Solanaceae > Solanum > Solanum lycopersicum. Next base: position 51,921,784 of record NC_090804.1, on the reverse strand, counting down.
ATGGCTGTAATTTTGAATATTAGATATATTTTGTATAAGTATATATTCGAAATCTGTATATTCATTGACTTGGTTATGATTTGTATAAGTATATTCTTTTTTGTTGTGATTTTCTGATCTGTATAATTGGATAAAATCTTGCCAATTTATATACAATTTGATTTAAAAAATAAATAAAGAAAAATGCGCTAATTTATGTCACAAAAAGAGAAAGAAAATCGCTAAACTTACACACATTATATTGTATCTGTATAAACAAACTAAAACATAGTAATTGGTTATAAACAAAACTACTACAGATATATACTTAAAGAGATAATACAGACATGTATTATTATGTATAACTATGGAAAATATACAAACAGCACATTGTATACAAACAAATGCTAAATTCTACTGCTACTTGTATATACATAGTCTTTTGGCAAAATTTATAAAATCTGTATAAACAAACTAAAATTAAAGCATACTAATTGTATATAATACTTAAAGAAATTATAAAATAGGTCTTGTTATCCATACTATGACATATAGACAGACAATAAATTATACACAAACAATTTTTTTTTGTATAATATATATATATGTATATAAAATTAACTTTTATACAACATATGTATAAAGGAAATTCATATGCACGATAATGGAGTATACAGTAAATAATCAAAAAATATGATAAATCTGTAAAAACAAACAACTAAACATAATAAATCTCAGAAAGTATTACTATATACATATAAAAGGGCTTACTATAAAATCATAAAATAGAACTCAACAATTACAGTTTATACATATATTTTAACTTCTTTAGACCCATCTAGTTCCATTAAGGCAGGGACAATGTCTTCAGATGATTTTGACTGATCAGTGGAAGAATCAATTGCTTTTGCTTCCTCTTCTTTGTTGAACTAGATTGTCCTTTTGTATTTGACTTTTTGATAATTTCATCAATTCGAATTAGGTCATCTTCAAACTTGGATCTGAAAAATTAAAAAAATAAATCAATTTACACATATTTTGGTGATATCTGAAATTTTTTCAAGTTGCAATTGAGAGCGTAGTGGTGAAGCTTTAACATTCAAACTAATTTTGTGGAGAGAATTTGGGAGAAATTGAAGGGTATGGGAGAAAGGAAGGAGATGAAGTAAATCGTTATGAAAGGAAAAACTTTATACAAATTGTGAGACCTGTCAGTAATAGCAAAATATGTGAAATTGTATCTACTCAATGAAAATTAATGAAACAATAGCTATATAATTTTTATTTTAAATTAATGGTTTGTTATTATACGCAATTTTCCCAAACAAGCAAGGATAAATTACACATCTTTTCTTTTCATAATTTCCATTATTCCCTCAAGTTTTAAAATTTTTCAAAATCCCTTATTTTACTCCCAAACTCCAAACATTTGATACATAAATCCTAACTCCCAAAATTAATATTTATTCCTTCCTTATTTCAATCCACAAATCACTCCCTATACCATATCAAAAATGGAATCAAAATTTCAGAAAATAATTTTTATTTCTCAACTATAGAATTTCATATTATAATAATAAAAAGTAAAACTAACATCAAAATTGATAAAAATCAATCGTTATTTCTAAAAAAAAAGATCAGATTAAGAAAATGAAAAAATAAGATAAAAGCAAAAAACTTATAAAAAAAAGCAAAAAAATTAAAATTCATTGAATCATAAAAAAATTATATGTTGAATCAAGATTTAGAAAAACTCTTTTACTTTTTGGTTATGATTTTTTTTTAAAAAAAAAAAACAAATGATTGAGATTTGAGAATAACGTGGAGAAAGAAATAGGAAAAATAATAACAAAAAAAATAAAAATCAACTAATAGAAAAAAAATCAATTGATTGATATACCTTATCAATCACAAATTACTATATAATATGGAAGAATATTTATTATTTAATTATATTAGGGTTTCTTTTCATATTTGATTATTTTATTATTAAATAATATTTTTCTTATTTCATTCATATTGTTAGAAATCTTTTGTTATAAATCAAAAACTAGAAAGTCGTATTTGATTTGCAATATTTATACATGTTCGAATTTTAAATCTACATTGAAATACAAGTTCAAAAAAAAGAGAAAGAAATAGTTGGATCAGTCATTACACGATTATTACTGCCAAAGACACAATGTATCTCATTTGTTCTGAATCTTAAATAGTCTTGTTATGGATTCGATACATCATTGCTACAACCGTTGTTTGTTCCACGCATACTTAATTTTGAATGTATCTCGTTTATTTTCATAAAAACACTATGTATCAAATTAAATATCTTGATACATAAATACGTAAACATTAATAATCTTATTATATCAAATACATAATCAACTACTAAATGAAACCTTTATAGATACACTTTATTTCAGCTTACACACACTATTCTTTCACAACCTTATTGTATCAGATACATTATTATCAACAAAAAAAATTATAGAAAAAAGTATCTGATCAATTTTAAATCTTCCACAATTGCATATTTATCTTTCAAGGCAAACATCATATGTTTCTTCCAGAATCATAGACTGAATAAAGATACTCTGATGATTCAAAAAACTGTTAACATTAAAGAAATTAGTGATACATTCTGTAAAACAGTTATTTCTATGCATCAATCACAAACAATCAAACAAATAAACTTATATACTTATATCATGAACAAAATATAACTTTAATATGATACATACCTCATTCTTGAACATTTTGATACTTTTACAACAAAATATATGCATAATGTATCATCTATAAAGTATAGTATTCCACAAAACAACAAGATATACAAATATTAATGTATCATGTTAGATATTTGGTAATGAAACAATATTTTAAATTAATATTACATGTATCACACAATAACTTGTTGATCTTTAATTCCAAGATTATTTATTTAATGTATCTAATTAATAGGAGTATAGTACTTATCAATTTATACAAGAAACACAAATACTAATGTATCACGATTGTTTGGTCATCTAAAAAATATAAATAAAAATCGAATTAACAACACAATATTTGTAGTTTCATACCTCTGATTGTCAGATCTATTTTATTATACAATTAAAACTCTGATCTATTTTATATATTGCAAATCGAGACTCATATTTTTTCCAGATTTTTGAATGTCAGATTTTTATCAAGATTCTTCATTGTCTTAGCAAAATCAAAAAATTCATGATGTACCTTCTTATTGTTTTTGTGATTTTGAATCAAAATTGAAAGGATCTTCGATGAATTGGAAGAAGAAATTTAAAATACCACTTATGTATCATTCATAACTCACCTTGATTTTTCAGATTCTTGAACGTATTCATGTATCGGCTATTGTTTTCAACTTTTAAAATCTATTATGATTGGAAAAAGAATTGAAAGATGAAAATTTGAATTGTTTGAAACCATACGAATTTGGAATAGAATTGAGAGGAAAAAATTTAAATTTTGAATTGAAGGTGGATAGAGTTGGAGGAGAATTGGAGAAGAAAATTTAAATTTTGATTTGATTAAATCTGATAAGATTTTAAACAGATTGAAATCAATTAAATGAGCGTGATTTGAGAAACTAACAATCAATTTTATATTCTCTTTCCTTTAAAAGTGTAACTGAATTTGTTTTAATGTATCTTATTTAACGTATTCGACTTATTTTTTACGTATCCGAATAACATTATTTGTAAGGAATTTTTATAAATTTAAAAAGAGTAAAGATAAAATGTAATTTATTTCTTACATTATGAAATTTAGGTAAGTTATACAAAAGAAAATGCCAAATTAAATAGCCATTTTAGTAAAATTTATAAATTGGGCTAAAAAATGTAAGCATATTTTATGGTCAGCTGGTGTATTTTCATATTTCTTGTATGGGCTTTTGCTTTGTAAGAAGCATTAAGTGGCTCAACAAACTAAAAAGTGTGATTTAACTAGAGAAGAAAAGCTAAATAAATAGGAAATTTTTGCATATAACCACTCAAAAATAACTTAATTACGCTCCATAACAATAATTTGCTATTTACGATTCATCACTACATGTTATATGAAGGAGAGTAGTGAGCGAGATTGGGGAGAGAGAGGAGAGAGGAGAGTGAGAGAGGATAGAGTGGAGAGAGAAAAATTGTATATGTATATTTATCGAATTATATATGTATATATGTCAAATAATTGTATATATGTAACTGGTATACATATGAATTTGTATAACTAGCGAGCGAGATTGGGAGAGGGAGGAGAGAGGCGTGCAAGACGAGAGAGATTGGGAGAGGGAGGAGAGAGGCGAGCGAGATTGGGAGAGAGGAGAAAGGCGAGCGAGAAAGGCCAGGAATGGAGAGAGACTAATTGAATTTATATATGTGTTGTAAAATTGTATATACATGTGTATCATTAATTTGTATTTGTATATGTATAAAAGAGGACAAGTGACATAGTTAAAGCTAAAATTAAGACGTGAGACCTAATTAATTTAAACTATAGCTATATTAGCTAATTAACTAGTATATATTTACTTTTTCGCGTAATTTTTTCCATAAATTAAGGAGTGCGCCTAGAGTATAAAGCAAGCTTAACAAATTAAATACTTGAAGTAGGAAAAGAAAGCATGCTCAACAAGCTAAAGAAAGTGCTTCAAGTAGAATTATTGTAGAAATCGCCTGGAGTTCTAGATTGGGATAACTTCATAAGAATCCAATCTTGAGATTGAGAGAGTCAAGAAGTTGGCATAAACTATGTGATAAACTCAGTGACATAGTCTTAAGTATATATATTTGCACAAAGTTGTTATTTATGTTAGACTTGTGAATAGTAGAGGTTGTTTGAATTGATTTATATTTTCGTGTTTTAGTTTTTATGCATTTTTTTAATTTTTAGAGGTGTTTGACAAAGATAAAAGGGAAACTTACATAAATGTACTGTAATAACAAAATATTTACCATTTATAGCAATAATATTTTTTTCCACTTGATCAGTATTAATTCATTTATAATACAAGTTTAATATATATTATAAAGAACAATTTATTATTCACATATAATACAAGTTTTAATGATGTATGATATATTTATCACACATTTTAATACATTTATAATACAAAGTATCAAATTTTTACCAAACAAACATGACATATTTTAAATAAAAAATTATAATTCATATATATTGCATACATAATTCACTTTTAATTCATATTGCAGATTTAACATAATATTGCTATAAATGGTAATAAATAAAAAATATCGCTAAAATCAGTAATTATTTATTAAAATGTACCAATTTATGTAATTTTTCCAAGATAAAAGAGTTTAAAAGCTTACTTTAGGCTTAAAAAGTACTCGCTCCATTCCTATTTAGTTGTTATTATTTAAGTTTCACGTTTCTTGAGAAACTAGATAAATTTACCATCAAACCCTATTCAATATTTTATTGAAGTCAAGTTTTCAATCAATAAACATAATTTAATTTATTTTGATTAACTAATTTGTTCAATAAACATAAATAAATTCATTATTGTTTTCTATGTTAGACAAATATATAATTTTTTCAACATGGCCAATAACTCTCGAAGTATTAAATAGGAAGAAAAATATCATTTGTATATTAAATTCTGAAATGATAAATATTAAGAACAAAATATAAATAAGAACAGGTGGAGTTAAAAAAAAAAAAAAGCAAAAGTCAAAAATTGGGTAGCTTGCTTACTTTTGACTTTAACTTTTAACTTTTAAGTGATCAGTTAAAAAAATATATATTTATACAAAACACTTTTAAAATAGCACCCGCGTTGGGGCTATTCTTATTCTGATAATAATCAAGGACATGATCCATCATGTATTGACTTCTATTTTCAAATTGTTTGCCTTTGTACTTCTTTATTAATTTATACGTGAAAGTTTATTGGAGTATGAAATTAAATAGTAATAAGAGAGTATATATTTGGTAAACGCTTAGCTTAACAAATAAGAACAAGCAAATCAAAGATGTTGTATGCAAATTTTGACTCTAATACAGTAATATGGTATGCAAATTTATGGAATCTAATTCATTTTGGATTTAGTCATTGTGCTATAGTACCTCAGGCAATTGTTGGTTATCCAAAATCGAAACCAAGTAAAAGTAATTATAATATTACATAGAGAAAAGCCTCTTATTATATGCTTGAGAAGACGACGATAACTAATAGAAAATTAATTGAAAAAGAAGGATGGAAATAATACAACAATTCACTATTGGCATTCTTCTAACTACTCAAAAAATAAATAAAGAATCATCCATACAGTACTATAAAATCGAAAAGCAACAACGCAACCCAAATTCACTTTACTATCAATGTACGATTAAATAGCAAAGGAAGAACAACGAATTATGTACCTTTATAAGTGATATATAGGGTGGGTTGTCTGGTCAGTCTACATGGATCGACCCACAATATAAAGAAGTAATACACAAACAATAATCTAATTAAATAGTTTTGTATTTATTAATAAGTAGTACACAATAAATGGTAAAAATCTCGAATTACCATAAATAAAAAAATAAGAGCAAAGATAAAGTATTTTTAACTCAACATCCTTCTTTTCCTAAATATTTACGGCATTGCACAGGAACATAAGCGATGATGATGCTGCACCACCTCCGCCACCCAAAAACACTCTTTCATAATAATCCACACAAAACAACGATAACGAAAGTTCCACTTCATGTTGCATCCAAACTCTTCTCATTACCTCTGATTCATCAAACCCCGTTCCTTTCTTCCACTTTCTAAGCCGGTCCAAGACCGGCTTAACACACACCATATAAAGTCTTCGGTACCCTCCAAGAGCCAAAACCACCCTCCTCACACCCTCAGGGGGAGGAGACACATGGCGAAAACAAAGGTGCTCCCAAAGAGAATCATTTCTAGTGATGGAACACCATAACTTACAAACACATGCAGCTACACCTAAGGAACCACCATCTAGCCTTTGCAATATCACTATCAACACATCAACATTGTCATTGATGGAAAAATTTGTACCATTTTCAAGTTGCACCATATTTATTTATTTTCTCTTTTCAAGAGATGATAATAATAATTTGTGGGAAATGAATGAAGGATATGTATTTGTAGGGGTTTTGACTTAGGTGTTTGTGTAGGGTATCATGGAAAAGAAAACAAGAGGCCAAAAGGAAAAGTTTAGAGGGAAAGATATTAGGACAAAGAATCCAAGAGTAGAGTTTGAATAGAATAGTGTTAAAAGGGTTTTGGGAATTGGTGAAGGGAAAATTATTGTTTGTCGTTTTGCATGGAGTTTGTTTAATTCAATGCTCAAATGAGTGATGACTTTTCGATGCTTTGGGGTCTTATCAATTGTGTTATGTGTGTGCAAACATTATTGAAAAAAGAGAAAAGTCAAATGTGAACGTTATCGATGTTTCAATGAAAAGGATTCTCATTGAAACACACTAAACTTTTATAATTTTATCCTATGAAATACTCTAACTTTTTAGTGATTTAATTAAAATATATTTACGACAATACCTATTGAATAAGTACTTTTCTATAGATAAATAGTAATATTTTTAGTAACGTAAATATTATGATTTAGATTGTCCTAAGTGTCATCCGCACTAAATCACCTGCTGGAAAAATTGATAATCAATCCAAACTGAATTCCAAAAATCATTTAATTTAAGCAAATTCATCATATAAAAACAAGATGTTAGATTATTAGCATTTTAATATTATTATTTAACATATTAAATTGTTTTATTTTGGAGTTATAAGAATGAACATTGGTAGGCATTTGTGTTTTGAATTATCAATTTAATCATGCTATTCATTTTTGACTTGGTAGCCATGTAATGTCATTACTTTTGGCTTTATTGGTTGAATTCATTGTAGAGATAAAAAAATTTCAATAAACATTGGAATGGATAACTTCTACATCATCCATTAGCATTGGTTATCCATCACTTTATTTCATTCTTAATTCCTCCATTACTCTTTGTAACCTATGTAACTCCCATTGTAACCTATGAAACTCCTAAGGCCATTATCTTCACTATTTACTACCTCCTTTATCTTCCTATTCATTGCTAGGAAGACTTCTTGTAGTATAAATATTGGTAGTCTTCATTTGATTTTAGATACACAAAAAGCACAAGAGAAAACAAAGAGTGAAAGAGTTAGTCTAAAAGAGAGCTCTTATTAGTTGAAGGGAGGTGTTCTTTTTTGTGGAGCTTTGGACTCAACTCTTGTCCAGAGTTGTTGAGTTATACTTTGTGAAAATTGTTGTATCCTGGAGGGGACAAGTCAAAGAGGATTATTGCTGAATCGGTGAAAATATTTGTTGTAGTGGGCTTGAATCTCCTTAAAGAAAGCGAGATATCCGCGCCTCAGCCTGAAGAGATTAATTTCTTCATTTTATTTTCAATTGTAATCTTGCAGTTTTATTATCTTGTAAGTTTTTCACTAACAATTTTAAGGAGATTCTAAGATGGCTACAATTGAAAAAACTGTGGAAGTCAAGATGGGAGATCTTAACAAGCCATTTCGATTCAGTGGTAACCATTTCAAGAGATGGAAGGGTAAAGTACTTTTCTACTTAAGTCTTTTCAATGTTTCTTATGTATTAACTGAGAAGAATTCAAACAAAGACGACATCACCACTATGAATAATGATGAAATACTATTTCTCATCTAGAGAAAGTGGAAAAGTATGATGGTGATTCCTATAAGTGTAGGTATTATCTTCTTAATTGTCTATCTGATAATTTCTATGATTATTATGATAGAACTTACTCTAGTGCAAAGAAAATTTGGAAGGCATTGCAGAGTAAGTATGATACCGAAGAGGCTGGAGTGAAAAAATATGCAGCTAGTAGATTTTTTCGTTTTCAAATGGTGGACAACAATCAGTGGTAGATCAAGCTCAAGACTTCATCATGATTGTTGGAGAGCTTAGGTCCGAAGAGGTTAAAATTGGAGATAACATTATTGTTTGTGGCATAATGGATAAACTTTCACCTTCTTGGAAGGAATTTCAAAAAACTATGTGCCACAAACAAAAGGAAACCTCTCTTGAAACTTTGATAATGAAAATCCGAATGGAAGAAGAAGCAAGGGCCCAAGATGCACTTTTACAAACAGAAGAGAACAACATCACGTCGAAGGTAAATTTAATTACTTCGAATAATGCTACTCCTAAAAATCACAAAAATACTTCTTTAAAGCCTAAGAAGAAAAAATTCAATAAAAATAATGGTAGACCTCCCAAGAAAAATAATGGTGAAAATCACCAAGTTCAAGAACAGGGACCATGCTTTGTTTGTGGCTAGATTTTGCAGATTCCGGAAACGTGGTCCTAACCCTCATGCAAACGTTACCGAAAAACCTTTTGTGGCGGTGATTACCAACATAAACATGGTTGAGAATGTTGATGGATGGTTGGCTGATTCTGGTGCAAACCGTTATGTCTGTTATGACAAAGACTGGTTTAAAAATTATACTCATTTTGAGGAGCCCAAAACCATCATGCTTGGTGATGTTCACACTACTCAAGTGCTTGGAAAGGGAGATGTTGAATTGTGTTTTACTTCTGGAAGGATATTAACATTGAAAGATGTACTATATACTCCTTCTATGAGAAAAAATTTGATGTCTAGTTTTCTTCTTAATAAAGCAGGATTTAAACAGATTATTGAATCTGATCAATATGTAATAGTGAAGAAAGGTATTTTTGTGGGGAAGGGGTATGCATGTGATGGGATGTTTAAGTTGAATGTTGAAATGAATAATACTTCTACTTCTGTTTATATGCTTTCTTCTACTAATTTTTGGCATGCTCGTTTGTGTCCTATTAACGATCGTTATGTTGGAATCATGAGTAGTTTAGGATTAATCCCAATGGTTAAAAAGAATTTTGAAAAGTGTGAGGCTTGTAGTAAATCCAAGATCACTAAAAGGCATCATTTTCAAGTTGAAAGAAAAACTGATTTGTTAGAATTAGTTCATACTGATATTTGTGAACTTGGTGAAATTCTAACTCGTGGAGGTAATAGATATTTTATCACTTTCATTGATGATTTTTCTAAGATTACATATGTTTACTTGATGAAAAATAAAAGTGATGCTTTTGAAAATTTTAAAACTTATCTCAATGAGGTTGAAAATCAGTTTGGAAGAAAAATAAAAAGAATTAGAAGCGATAGATGCCGTGAATATGAATCAAATGAATTTAATTCTTTTGCTAGATCATTGGGAATAATTCATCATACTACTCCTCCTTACTCTCCTTTGTCTAATGGAGTAGCAGAAAGGAAAAACAGAACTTTGGTTGAATTGACTAATGCCATGCTAATTTAGTCACATGCACCTTTAAATTTTTAGGGTGAAGCTATCTTAACTGCTTGTTATGTGTTGAATCGTGTGCCTCATAAAAAGTCTAAATTGACACCTTTTGAATTGTGGAAAGGTTACAAGCCAAGTTTGGGATATCTAAGAGTTTGGGGTTGCCTAGCCTTTGTGAGGCTAATGGATCCCAAGATACAAAGTTGGGTAAGAAAGTTACTACTTGTGCTTTTCTTGGTTATGCTTCAAATAGAACAACCTATAGATTTTTTAATCTTGAAGATAATATTGTAATAGAATCTGGTGATGCTATTTTTCATGAAAATAAATTTCCTTTTGATACTAAAAATATTGGGGGTCAAAGGATTGAACAAAATATTTTGTCACTACCTAGTTCTTCTACTTCAACTTTGAAAAATAAAGAAGTTGTTGATTTTGAGTTAAGAAGAAGTAAAAGAACTAGAGTAGAAAAAGATTTTGGTCCTGATTTTTATGTGTTTAATGTTGAAAATGACCCTCTAACTTTGAAAGAAGCATTATCTTCACATGATTCTATTTTTTGGAAAGAGGCTGTAAATGATGAAATGAAATCTCTAATTTCTAATAAAACTTGGAAGTTAGTTGATTTACCACCGGGTTGTAAAACAATTGGTTGCAAATGGGTCTTAAGGAAAAAGTTGAAACCGAATGGTTCTATTGATAAATACAAGACTAGGCTAGTTGCAAAAGGTTTTAAACAACTAGAATGCCTAGAATTTTTTGTTACTTTTTCTCCGTTAACAAGAATTATATCCATTAGACTTTTAGTTTCTATGGCTGCAATTTTTGATTTGCAAATTCATCAAATGCATGTAAAAACTGCTTTTCTAAATGGAGACCTAAATGAAGAAATATATATGGACCAACCTGAGTGTTTTGTTGAAGCAGTCCAAGATAACAAAGTATGTAAACTTACTAAATCCCTATATGGCTTGAAACAGGCACCAAAATGATGGCATGAAAAGTTTGATTCCTGCATGATTGAAAATGGTTTTAAAACAAATGAGTGTGATAAGTGCATATATCATAAGTCTTGAAATAATTCACATGTGATCATTTGCGTATATGTTGTTGATTTGTTGATCTTTGGCTCTAACATGAATGTTATTGATGAAGCCAAAAATGTTCTTAGAAGCCATTTTGATATGAAAGATCTTGGTGAGGCAAATTTTATTCTTGGAATAAAAATAACAAGAACATGTGAGGGGATTTTCCTTGACCAGTCACATTATGTTGAGAAAATTTTAAAAAAGTATAACTTTCACGATTGCAAGCATGTTGCTACTCCTTTTGATTCAAGTGTTCACTTATTTCCTGTTGAAAGTGAAAATGATGTAATAAATCAAAAGGAATATGCTAGTATAATCGGAAGTTTGAGATATGTGGCTGATTGCACTAGCCTTGATATTACATATGTAGTAGGAGTACTTGGAAGGTTTACAAGCAAGCCAGGTAATGAATACTGGCATGCTATAACAAGAGTTATGAGATATTTAATTGGAATGAAAAATTGTGGTTTGTTCTATAAAAAATATCCTGCTGTGCTTGAAGGCTTTTATGATGCAGATTGGAACACTTTGTCAGGTGATTCCTGTTCTACCACTGGTTATGTCTTTACTTTAGGTGGTGGTGTTGTTTGTTGGAGATCAAAAAAGCAAACTATAATTTCTAACTCTACCATGGAGGCTGAACTAATTGCTTTAGCTTCAGGTAATGAGGAATCGAATTGGTTAAGAGATTTATTGTTTCAAATTCCTTATTTTGAAAAACCAATTCCTCCTATTTTAATTCATTGTGATAGTACCGCTGCAATTGGTAGAGTTCAAAACCGTTATTACAACGGTAAATCCAGACCTATAAGGAGGAAACACAGTAATGCAAGATCGTATTTGACAAATGGTACCATTAATGTTGATTATGTCAAATCTTGTGATAATCTTGCAGATCCTCTTACGAAGGCCTTAACAAGAGAAAAGGTCTGGAGCACATCGAGCGTGGAGTGTTAATCTTACGGGAGCACTCTCGACAGATTTCACCTATGTGATGTGTGGAAGTAGGTCGCTTCCTATGAGAATGGGGCTTATTCTCAAATGCACTCATGAAATCGGGATAACACATGACCATAACGGGCTGGCAGTTAAAGGTCATATCAACACCTTGATTATTATGTGTGAGCAGTGATATTTTATTTCCCTTAAGCAGTCATAGTTCAAGTCTGAGACCACTACGAATCTGGAGTAAAAGTTACTGTTTCACTAAGTGGAGGTTCAGTGCAGAGCACACCTTCAGTATGCATAGTAGTCTTCCTTCAACTGATATACTCTCTTATCTAAATATTAAAATGAGTGGGGAATTGTTAGGTTACTAACATTTTAATATTAATATTTAATATATTAAATTGCTTTATTTTGGAGTTATAAGAATGAACATTGGTAGGCATTTGTGTTTTAAACTACCAATTTAATCATGCTATTCATCTTTGACTTGGTAGCCATGTAATGCCATTACTTTTGGCTTTATTGGTTGAATTCATTGTAGAGATAAAAAAATTCAAATAAACATTGGAATGGATAAATTCTACATCATCCATTAACATTGGTTATCCATCACTTTATTTCATTCTTAAATCCTCCATTACTCTTTGTAACCTATGTAACTCCCATTGTAACCTATGTAACCTATGAAACTCCTAAGGTCATTATCTTCACTATTTACTACCTCCTTTATCTTCCTATTCATTGCTAGGAAGACTTCTTGTAGTATAAACAGTGGTAGTCTTCATTTGATTTTAGATACACAAAAAGCACAAGAGAAAATAAAGTGTGAAGGGGTTAGTCTAAAAGAGAGTTCCTATTAGTTGAAGGGAGGTGTTCTTTTTTGTGGAGCTTTGGACTCAACTCTTGTCCAGAGTTGTTGAGTTATACTTTGTGAAGGCTGTTGTATCCTGGAGGGGACAAGTCAAAGAGGATTACTGTTGGACCGGTGAAAACATTTGCTGCAGTGGGCTTGAATCTCCTTAAAGAGAGCGAGATATCCGCGCCTCAGCCTGAAGAGATTAATTTCTTCATTTTATTTTCAATTGTAATCTTGCAATATTATTATCTTGTAAGTTTTTCACTAACACAAGATAAAGAGTTTTTCAAACAACTAAGGATTGAGTTTCCATAAACTCAATCAATAGTCCAAAGCAACTTAGTGGTGAAAGAAGTGAGCTCGCATAAACTGTAAGGGATATCTTGTATCAGGCCTACTAGTGCCCAAGTCAACCAACAAACACAAACAATCATGCACAGTTACAAACACCATTGAAGAAAACCTTACCCCGATACAATAATTAGGTTCTTGTAATTCTGTCTCAACACAATAAAACAAAGATTTATCGTTGAACCTTTCTAACTTAAAAAAGGGAAAAATCACACCGAAATTTTATATTAATTCAAAATTTATTACTCAGTTAATCAATGAATCTAACTCTAAAATTTTACCCTTTATGATTAATTATAATCGAAAACTCTCCACTCAACAAGAAGTCAAACTCGTTTCTTGTTTACAAAGACTCTCAAGAAGTCAAACCCACTTCTTGTTACAATTCTCTCAAGACTCAACTCCCAAGAAGTCAAACTCACTTCTTGTTACACAATCTAGGAATTATTACAACTCAATAATAAACCTAGAACAAATCAACAAAGACTAATAACCCTAGACTTTAATTGATCAGACTTCAACATTCAATAGTTCTCAGTGGAACAGATACGTGAACCTGGTTCTTATGTTGATGTGATGAAGGTGAACCTGGTCCTTGTGTTGCTGTGACGAAGGCTTGCGTTTTTCTTCAGTAAATACTGCTCTCAAGATGATATATTTTGTGAATATGCAATAGCTATTGTTCTGGCTTTGCTGATAGATTCTCTCGATTTTGTGTTTAACGCAAAGACGTTTTTCCCCTTCAACTTCTTGATCCTTTTATAGAGTTTCATTTATCTTCAACTTCTACAAGGAAAGAAATTAAAATCCTTTTCCTTCTTGAATTTGTATATATTTACTTCTTTCCTTATCTCACTTGAATTGTAACTTTTTTCATTTATTTCCTTCTTTACAATTTTGCACTTTTTCTTTTTTGCCGCAATCTCTCATAATTGTACACATACGACACCATGCCTTCACTTTATCAATCATCAAAACTACTTTATTTGTTCTCCTACTTCCCAACAATCATAAACAATAACATTTGAAACCACAAGTCACATAACCAGGCCATTGCTTAGGAATATATATATATATATATATATGTATATTAATATTAATTGGAAACATACAACTATATCACCTACCTCAAATCAAGCCTCTTGAAAAGTTTAAAGAACTCGAGATTTTCCTTTTCAAAGTGTCTTGACTTGTTCTTGGTCTAAAACAATAAATAAAAATAATAATCAATTGATATGAATTTTGACCAAAATTTTAAGATGTATTTTTTTTCAATAAATTGATACGGAAAAGTTGCAAATAGTAGTACTTTTCGTATAGTATTTGAATATATAAAATTTAATTTTAAAATATTAAATAAATATTATTTAATTTTAAAAATTAATTAAATTGACTATTGAAAAACGTGACATAACATTGACAACTACTCCCTCCGTCATGTATTGTTTGTAATTGTTTCTATTTTTAGAGTCAAACTATAAAAATTTGACTAACATTCTAAGATGTATTTTTTCATCATATTAATATGCAAAAAAAATGTAGTTTATAGTACTTTTCATATAGTTTTAGACTATCTAATTTTTTGTTTAAAATATCGAATTAATGTGATTCAATTTATGTTTGAAAATTAATCAAATTAACTTTCGATAAGCGTAACATGACAAACAATTCCGGACGGAGAGAGTAAATTTGAAGGAAAAAGAGTAGTAGCATAATTTTTGGACGACCGAGCCTACCTTCATGCATAATTGCTTATGATTCCCTCAATTCAACCAATATTATCAGTAGCCTGCTGGGCCAGATTAGTCCAAACACATTCTTAACATGTGATAGTCCCCTTTTAAGTTAAGCTCGTTTTGACTTTTTCCAAAGTGTTTCACACAATCACACCACTAATAATGCTTCTATTTTATATTTAACCTCTGTTTGTTTCTCATTAACTTCTATAGTGTATAAAGTATTTTTTCACACGCTCAATAATATTTGCATCGAAGTTGGCCATAAATAATTATAACTTAGATTTATGAGCTTATTTACCAAGAAATTGATTTGTGTTACCACATCCAAATATTTATGGCCATACACCGCAGCATCAGAGCTTATTGTTTTCGTA
This sequence comes from Solanum lycopersicum, assembly GCF_036512215.1. Taxonomy (NCBI): domain Eukaryota; kingdom Viridiplantae; phylum Streptophyta; class Magnoliopsida; order Solanales; family Solanaceae; genus Solanum; species Solanum lycopersicum. The sequence continues at coordinate 51,906,086 of NC_090804.1, read as the reverse complement.
CACTCTTCGCAAAAAATATGAAGAAATAAACGCCTGAAAAAGTCATAGAGGGTTCAGTGTTCTCTTATAATATATGCATAAAATTAATTTTAATCATTAACTAATAATGTAATTGCTATATAAGGAAGTTAGAGCCTGTTTGGCTCAGCTTAAAAGCTGGTCAAACTGACTTAAAAGCTGGTTTTTGACTTATTTGACTGTTTGACAATACTCAAAATTACTTATTTTAAGTTAAAAAAAAACTTATTTTAATCCAAAAGTTAAAAGCTGGGGTAGGGGTGTTTTTTTTTCCAGCTTATAAGCTGTTTTAAGTTGACCACATTTTTACCTTTTTGCCCTTAATATTTTTATACAATCTCCAAATTACCCACATAACCCTAACATCTCTTTCTTCTATTTTTCCCTTTTCACGTGTGGATGATAGACAATTATTATTACTAATGAATGAAAATAAAATAAATCTTAAATCTTTCAAGTGATCTATTCAAATTATATATTATTAAAATGTAAAATAAGTTGCACAAATAATTTAAATAAAAATTTATATTTCTCTTATAAATAATTTGTGATAATAAAGAAATATGTGAATGATAGACAATTATTATTACCTATGGATGAAACTAAAATAAAATCTTAAATCATTCTTTAATCTATTCAAATTATATATCTTTAAAATCTATAATAAGTTTATATTCCTCTTATAAATAATTTGTGATGAGAAAGAAATATGTGAATGATAGCAAAATATAATTATTTATGGCTGTAAAATATAATTTAATTAACTTTTATCATGTTAACAACTTTTAAGGGTATTTCAGACATTTTGATTTAATAAGCTGTTTATCAGCACTTATTTGCCAAACACATCAACAACTTTTTTTTTAACTTCAGCACTTTTATCCAAATGCATAACTGCTTATTTTAAAAATAAGTTTCAGCGCTTTCAAAAATACTTTTTTAAAGCTGCTTTTATTAAGCCCATCCAAACGGGCCCTTAGAATGAACCCCTCACACCTACTTTACACTAAAATACCTAGTTTTTTCTTCTTTATTTGTATATTTTAGCAAATCAAGAGAAATTTATCATTTTCTTCCAATATAATCCTAATCATTAAATGCAGTGGTCGAGCCAACAATTTCACAAAGAGTGTTTAATTGCTAAAGTGAACCTACTTTTCTTAAAAAGTGAAAAATAACTTGCTACTAGTGAGATTCAAACATACAAACACTTTAAGTTAGTGTGTCTTTACTCTTTCAAGGCGCCTAAAATTCCTAGGCAACATCATATTGTTGTGTCAAGGAGTGTCCATAATATGTTATTTAACCACTTTGTTTATCATTTTACTTGTATATACGATATAATTTTATAACGAAGGGAGTTCAATTGGACACCCTAACATCTTGATAGCTACGCCACTGATTAAACGATTACATAAAGTACTGATAGCTAGCCAAAATTTGAATTTACAAAGTATATAGCATACACGATTAATTTAATAATATAAATACTTTTTTTAAAAATGAAATAAATGGAGTATATAATAGATCTTTAGGAAAGAAGTCTATATATTATATAAATAAATGAAACCCCAACCTGATCAAGATTTTTTTTTTAAAATTAAGAGGAGGGGGTGGGTGGGGGAAGAGATTTGTCATGTATATTTGATTGTTTTGTTTTGTATTGGACTTGTCCGTTGAAACTATAGTCTATATATATGACAAGTACATCTTATGATTCTCTCGATGAAAGCAATTCGATAATAGCAAACTTACAAAGAGAAACCCGCAAACTCCGCTAAAATATTTTCAACAACTTCATCAACGTCTCTCTTATGTATTTTGTCATTTGTAACATATATGCTATACACTATCAACTCAAATATTGGTCAGACATATTATGTCTATTACTTATACATGATACTAATAAATTTAAACTAATTATTAAAATTGTTTAAATCATCTTAATTATCTTTTTTTGTTGGCCACAAAATCATGTTTGTCTGACTAATAGGCAAACAGACACGTAACAAATCATCACCTCCTTTAAGTGATGCGTAATATTGATTCATGGAATAACTAATTAACCACGTATGATTATTATTAATTGGTGTCAATAATTATAGTAAAAATTTATACTTATGAGGCTAGTAGGACTAGATGCACAATTTCAACGAATTGTCATAACTCCTTAATACTTAAACTAAACCTTTAACAATGTGTAAAAAGATATGTAAATACTTTTAAATATATACTAAAATATGATTTAATGTACAATAGTGAGTTTCATATGACATGAATAAATATAACTATTTCACAGGGCATAGCTATGTCATAGTCATCATCCTTCGTTAAAAAATAATATCATATGTATATAAATAAAATAATATATAAAGTGATTAAATAACATATTCTGGACACTCTTAATAGGACAAAATATTGTAGCTTAATAATTTTAGATGTCTTAAAAGAGCCAATATTTAGGGTGTTCACATGTTTGCCATTTTATGTGGCACCATTTGACTCTGCACAGAAATTAAGAAATAAATGAAGATTTTTAATTGTTACCAAATTGTCCTTTAAAAATGAACTCAATTTTTACTCTCCTTATAAATGTATTATAGGACTATTTAAAATTAAGTGGAATCAACAAGGGTAAAAAATGATTGGTACCTTTGAATACTTGTCATATAAAGAAATATGATATTTTTTTAAAACTGATAAAAAATAAAATAGTGCCACATAAAATGGAAAGGAAAGAGTACTATTTTTATTTTATTTTTTCATTTTTTTGGACACCTAAGGTTTTTTTTTTTTTTTTTTCAAAAGACCCTTCTCTCACGGTGTCCCATGCAATTAGAAGATGACCATATATAAGAATACATTTTAGGAAAAAATATTTTATTATATCAATGAACCTCTGCTCCCATATTAGTTTCTTTTTTTATTGCAATGAGCTAATAGAGTAGTTCAAACTTTGGTGTCGCTTTCTGGTACTGTGGCAGTTGCTATTTCATTAACTTCTTTTCTCAAAGTATTTTCTGTTTACCTTTCTAGTTTGTTCATTTTCTTTCTAATTATCTGCTTGCAAAAGCTTTTATCAATTTCTTCAATGTTTTTTGTTTTTGGTTTGAGAAATGTTAAGTGGCTATTCAAGTACAATAAAAACAACTTTTACTAGGGACAATAAATATGCACATTACGATCAATATGCATATTTAAAAAGAGTGATAAATTTGACTGATATTTAGTTAATCACTATTGGATTCGATGTCACTGTAGGTTTTAGAGACATTTACAAAGAGTGTTAAATTGCCTCTAAAACTATATTTAGCAGCAATTAAGTAATTATTGTTAAATAACTACCGCTAAAATAGTGTTCCCACAAATATTTTGATTGAATTGGTGAGAGAAAAATAGGTATGTTCTCATATAGAAAAAATTAAGAAATGACCCACTATTTCAGAGAAAATCTGTTTCTCATTAAACAATTTTTGAATAAGTTATTTTGATGAAAAATGATTAGAAAAATTATGTTTTTATAATATAATATCGTAGAGGGAGAAAAATTTTTATTTCTAGTATTCATGTGACACAAATGAAATTTAAAAAGGTGAATTAAATTTTTTATGTGTTTTCTGAAAAAATATTTTTAAATTGTTAATTTATGGAGTACCTTTTATGTTATTTTCGAATAATATATATCACTCCATCTGTTCTATTTTATGTGATACAATTGAATTTAGGAAAGTAAACGAAATTTCTTATATGATTATCACATATTTTTAGTTGCCATTTTATTGTAATTCATAGTGCTTTTTAGTTCTTACGTTATTTTCAAACAATATGTGAAACTTTTTTGTTTCGATAAAAATAAGGGAGTCAACCAAATTTCATTATATTTTTTAACTATATTTTTTCTAAAAATATCTTAAATTGTTACATTGCATTTTTAAGCTTCTTTTTTTATGTAATTTTCCAATATATATCAAATTAGAATTAAAACAAAGAATTAAAATTTTCTTTAAAAAATAATAATATATGAAAGCTCATTTCAATAATAACACATGTATATTTTATTTTTAATATATGACTCCCTCCTTTTTAATTTTAAATGAACTTATTTTTCATTTCATTTCAAAAAGAAAGTAACTTCTGAATTTTAATTTTTTATATAGCATATTAAAGATCACAAAATTGAAAAATATTTCAATACACAAAATTTTATATACATATAAATTTTAATTTTAATTTTGATTGCTTTCACCTAATATTATACTTGATATATAATTATTAAGAGCTAAGCGTAATCATTATTTATTAACTTTCATATAATAAATAGATATCACAATAACTCATAAAAAATAAAGAAATAACAAAAATGAGGTAATACTAATAATAATTCCTAAAGATGTTTCTAAAAAACTATTTACTTTTCTTGTTATCATTTTTTGGTAGATTTTTGCTTGCATGAGTTACAGTTTTACCTTTGATCGTCATTCACTTCATATATAGAAACATGTTTCTAAAATTATTTATTTTTGATAGATTTTTGTTAGAATGAAATTATATTTTTATTCTTGGTCATCTTTAATACAAATACATCATCGTATTCATTTTTATTTGTAAGTTACTTTTAACATCTTCTTATTTAATTTCAATCTAATATATATTATGAATTTTATCACACTAATTTATTTTCAAGTATATTAATTAGAGCCAAAATAAAGATTGAACTAATTAATTCATGATATTTTTATATAAATAGTAGGCTTTTTTACAAGCATAACGAATATAAAAAATGTTAAGAATTAAATTAAAGTAATCGTAAAATAGAGTAATAATAAAATGACATAATACATAAATATGCCCTTTAACTTGGTTTCGGATCACATTTATACCCTTCAACTTTGGGTTTGCACAAGTAGACACTTAAACTTGCATAAAGTTGAACAAATAGACACACATGTCCTAAATGTCATTTTTTGTCCTACGTGGTGTCCTATGTGTACTGTGCAATGTAGGACCCATGTGTTTATTTATTTAAAAATTGGATAGTTAAAGTGTTTGTTTGTGCATTATGAAAGTTGGATGTCAAAGTTAAAATTTGAAGTCAAGTTTGGAGTCAACTATATGTATTATGCCTACTAAAATAGATATCACAATAACTCACAAAAGAAATAAAAAGAAAATGAAGTAATAACAAAATAAGTTAATGGTAATAACCTTAACATGTTTCTACAACTATCATTCTTGGTAGATTTTTATTAGGGTGAAATTACATTTTTCCTTGATCATTATTCACTTTATCTATAAAATATAATTCTAGAATCATTAATTATCTTTCTTCATAAATTTTGTTAGTGTGAAATTATATTTTTGCTCTTGATTGTTCTCTCACTCCGCTCTTCTATCTATCTATCTATCTATCTATTTATCTCTCTCTCTCTCTCTCTCTCTCTCTCTCTCTCTTTCTCTCTCTCTCTCTCTCTCTCTCTTTCTCTCTCTCTCTCTCTCTCTCTATATATATATATATATATATATATATATATATATATATATATGATGTAGGTTGGAAAATGTAATTCAATTGTTCGATAGTGCTTGGTGTTAGGATCGAATTCACGCACACACAATAGATGAATGAAGAACACAAGAAGTTTCAAGAGAAAGAGATGAGATTTAGAGAGAGAAAGAGAAAACCCAATATTTCGTGGTAACACCCCGTGAGTAAACTTTCACGGCGGTGAGGTATATTTATATTAATAAATCAGAATATTTTTGGTTACAGAGAATAAATAGAGAATAAATAGGAAAGCCTAAAATAGTAAACAAATAGGAAAGACTAAAATTAATCAGGCTCCACTACCTAACAATTCTCCTACTTGGAGACTGACTCAGTCATCCAAAAAATACATTCTAAAAAAAAATCTCTTCATCATCAACATCTTTACTGCACCGCAACATCTGTAGCAACAACTACAGAAGACCAACCGAGGTTTTACATAACCTCAGTTTCTCAACATCAACACATTTCGTCAGCATGTCTGCCGGGTTCTTTGCACCCTCTATCTTCTCCAAGCACATATCACCATCCTCCACTGCCCTGCGAGTGAAATGGTATCGCCTTCTGATGTGCTTTGTCTTCGAATGATAGACTGGATTTTTCACCAACTGTATGACACTCTGGCTATCTGAGTAAAGAATCTTCTCGCTGTGCTTCTTGCCCAACTCCTCAATATAATCTGCCAGCCATATCATCTCTTTCCCAGCTTCAGCTATTGCCACATACTCAGCTTCAATAGATGAAAGAGAAACACACTTCTGAAGCCTGAACATCCAACTCACTGCTGTTCCACCTATGGTGTAAATGTACCCGGATGTACTCTTGCTCGAGTCAACATCCCCACCAAGATCAGTATCCACAAAACCTTGTAGAGTCACCTTGCCTTTGCCAAAACAAAGTGAAGTACTGGATGTACCTCTCAGATATCTCAGAAGCCACTTCAGAGCTTCCCAATGCTCTTTTCCAGGGTTCGCCATGTACCTGCTAACAACTCCCACTGCATGTGCTATATCAGGTCTAGTGCAGAGCATAACATACATCAAACTACCAACTACTGAAGCATATGGAACAAGTGCCATGTGATCACGCTCCTCGGCAGTCTTGGGTGACTGCTCCTTTGACAATTTAAAGTGATTTGCCAATGGAGTAGTCCTGGGTTTAGCATCATTAACCCTGAATCTGATCAACACCTTCTCAATGTACAACTCCTGAGATAGATCTAAAGTGCCAGCAGATCTATCTCGAGAAATCTTCATCCTCAAAATCTGTTTTGCTGGACCCAAATCTTTCATCTCAAACGCTGCAGACAACCTTGTCTTCAGATTGTTAATCTCCCTCATACTAGATCCTGCAATCAACATATCATCCACATACAAGAGTAGAAAGACATATGAATCAGTGTATTTCTTGTAGTAACAACAAGGATCCTTTTCAGCTTTGCAGAATCCACTCTTGATCATGAAGGAGTCAAACTTCTTGTACCACTGCCTTGGTGCTTGCTTTAGTCCATACAAGCTCCTGGTGAGCTTGCACACCATGTGTTCCTTGCCTAGAACCACAAATCCTTCCAGTTGCGGCATATAGATCTCTTTGTCCAGATCTCCATGTAAAAATGTTGTTTTTACATCCATTTGCTCTAGATGCAAATTCTCCGATGCAACAACACTCAACAAAATTCGAATAGAGGTTAACTTCACAACAGGAGAGAATATTTCATCATAATAAATACATTTCCATTTTGAATATCCTTTAACCACTAAACAAGCCTTGAACCTTCTTTTGCCATCTGGTTCAGTCTTGATTCTAAACACCCACTTGTTCAGCAAAGCTCTCTTCCCTGCAGGTAGCTCAGTCAACACCCATGTGTCGTTCTTCTCAAGTGACCTCATCTCATCATCCATGGCTTGCTCCCACTTGATCGAATCCTCCACCTGTAGGGCCTCATCAAAAGACTCTGGTTCCCCCTCATCAGTCAGCAATAGATAGTGTAATGAAGGTGAATACCTATCTGGTGCCCTGATGGATCTGGATGATCTCCTTAACACCTGCTCAGGTGTAACTTGCTCCACTTCAGATTCTTCAGTAGGAGTTGGTTGAGTATCTGCTTCGACATCTCTGGGTTTACTCTTCTCCAACTCAACCTCAACTCCCACTTGCTTTGTAATCTCTAGAACCTTCTGCTCTCTGTCCTTGTAAAGGACAGACTCATCAAATGTCACGTCACAATGTCTCAGGATCTTTCTGTTCTTGTCAACCCAAAACCTGTAACCAAACAGATCAGAACCATAGCCTACGAAGTAACACTTCACAGCCTTGGCATCAAGCTTGTCTCTCTTTTCTGGATCAACATGAACATAAGCAGTGCAACCAAAAGTTCTCAAGTGTGAGTACTTGAGTTCTTTCCTGTCCACACTTCCTCTGGAATCTTGAACCCTCAAGGAACTGATGGTCCCCTGTTGATCAAGTATGAAGCTGTGCTCACAACATCCGCCCAAAGTGTTTTGGGCAGCCTACAGTGTATCCTCATACTCCTTGCACGCTCATTCAATGTTTTGTTCATCCTCTCAGCAATTCCATTCTGCCTTGCCTTACCAGGAACTGTTCTCATCAATCTGATTCCCTCAGCTGCACAGAATGCCTTGAACTCTGATTTGTCATACTCTGCTCCATTGTCAGACCTTAGGCATTTGACTTTCAAACCGGTCTGATTCTCAACTTCAGCTTTCCACTTCTTGAAAGTTGCAAACACATCTGACTTATGCTTCAAGAAGTAAACCCATACCTTCCTGCTGAAATCATCAATGAAGTTAACATAGAATCTGGATCCTCCAAGTGATGATACTGGAGATGGTCCCCAAACATCTATATGGACCATTTCCAACCGCATTTCTTTGGCTCTCTAGGAGTCTTTGTGAAGCTTACTCTTTTCTGTTTGCCCATAACACAGCTCTCGCAAAGACCCATATCAACAGACTTCAGACCCTCTAATGCTCCTTTTGCAACCAGCATCTTCATTCCTTTAGTACTCATGTGTCCAAGTCTGTTGTGCCACAAACATGAACTAGAAGAACCTTCAGCAACAACGGCCATGTTTATACACCCTGTAGTGGTGTACAAGGTTCCAGATTTGGTGCTACGAGCTACTACCATAGAACCTTTCACGATCTTCCACGAACCTTTCCCAAACTCTGCTGCATATCCCGTGCTATCCAACTGACCAACAGAGATCAAATTTTTCTTGATCCCAGGAATAGATCTGACATCCTCCAATCTTCACTGGTTTCCCGAGGTGGTTTTTATGAAAACATCCCCTTTTCCTTCAATCTCTAAGGCTTTATTGTGAGCAAGATATACTTTTTCAAAATTTCCAGATTTGAAATTTTGGAACAACTCCTTGCTTGAAGACAAATGGAAAGATGCACCAGAATCCAACATCCATGATTCAACCTGGCTGTTCACACTAAGGATTAGAGCATCCCCAATGTCCTCTGCTGAATTTACAATATCATTGTCATCTCTGAATTTCTGATTCTGTTTCTTCTTTGGCTTTGTACAGTTCGTCCGAAAGTGCCCTTTTTCTCCACAGTTCCAACAAGTCACGTATGATCTGTTCAGGGATTTTCCTCTTTGATTTTGATCGACCATGTTGATTTTGGCCTTTCGTCTTACTTCTCCCCCTTCGATCAACGCTAAGATCACTGCCAGATGAATCTCCCACTTCTCGTTTGCGAATACTTTTGCTAAGAACAACATCACGGATTTTATCAAACTTCAGTTTCTCAGATCCACGGGAACTACTGATCGCAGCAACAAAAGTATCCCAAGACTCGGGCAAAGATGACATCAAAATCAACGCCGTAATTTCATCGTCGAAATTAATATCCACAGAATTGAGTTGACTCACAATCATATTGAAGTCGTTTATATGATCAGAAACGGATCCAGTTTTAGACATCTGTAAATTGAACAATCTACGCATCAAATATACCTTGTTCATAGTCGATGGTTTTTCATACATGTTTGACAGTGCCTTCAACAGACCGGACGTAGTCTTCCTTCACGATGTTGAACGCTACGTTTCTTGATAAAGTTAACCGAATAAACCCTAGAGCCTGGCAATCCTTGAGTTTCCACTTTTCCTCCGTCATGGATTCCGGCTTCACCCCGGTCAACGGTTCGTGAAGATCTTTCTGGTACAGATAATCTTCAATCTGCGTCTTCCAGAAACTGAAATCGGATCCATCAAACTTCTTGATTCCAAGCTTTGAACTATCCATCTTCAGTGATCGTGTTGAATCTCCTTAGCTCTGATACCAATTATTAGGATCGAATTCACGCACACACACTAGATGAATGAAGAACACAAGAACTTTCAAGAGAAAGAGATGAGATTTAGAGAGAGGAATAGAAAACCCAATATTTTGTGGTAACACCCGTGAGTAAGATTCTACGGCGGTGAGTTATATTTATATTAATAAATCAGAGTATTTTTGGTTACAGAGAATAAATAGTAAATAAATAGGAAAGCCTAAAATAGAGAATAAATAGGAAAGCCTAAAATTAATCAGGCTCCACTACCTAACACTTTAGTCGCACATGTTCTAAACCACAATGAACTTTACTCCAAAAGGTTCCTTGAAATAAGCAAAAGAAATACATAATAGAGTTCATTTTCATAGACGTTATAAACATGATAGGTTAGTGAAAAATTACAAAATAATATAATTACAAGATTATAATTAAAAATAAAATGAAGAAATAAAATATTTTTCAGGATGAGGCGCGAATATCTTGCTCTCTTAAGGAAATTCAAGCACACACAACAAATGTTTTTCACCGGTCCACCTGTAGTCCTTTTGACTTGTCGCCTCCAAGATACCAAAGGTCAATCAAAAAATATAACTCAACAACTCTGGACAAGAATAGAGTCCAAAGTTCCACAAAAAGAACATCTCCCTTCAACTAATAAAAACTCCTTTTTTAAAAAACTTTATGCACTCAATATTTTCTTATGTATTGTGCGTCCAAACCAAATGGGGCCTATCAATATTTATACTAGAAGAAGTGTTCCTAGCAATGAATAACAAGATAATGGTATAGTAAATAGTGAAGAGAAATGACCTAACGATTACATCCGTAACAAAGAATAATGGACGAGTAAAAACTTTTAGTAGACAGTGTGTCACGACCCAAATCGGGCCGCGACTGGCACCCACACTTACCCTCCTATGTGAGCGAACCAACCAATCTAAACCTTAACATTTCAATATAATATCAACAGAAAGTAATGCGGAAGACTTAAACTCATTAATAAAATCAATAACTATTATTATCCCCAAAATCTGGAAGTCATCATCACAAGAACATCTATGCTCGAGTTACTAATTCTAAGAGTATCTAGAAAGCTAAAATAATATAAAGCTAGTCCATGCCGGAACTTCAAGGCATCAAGACATGAAGGGGAGGATCCACTCCAAGCTAGAAGCATTAGTTCACCCTGAAATCCGGTGTAATGAAGACTGGCTAGAGTTGCGGTTGAGTTGTAGATGACGGTACATTTGCTGCACTCCACAATGAACAAAAGAAAACATATACAAGTAGGGGTCAGTACAAACACAAGTACTGAGTAGGTATCATCGGCCAACTCAAAATAGAAAATAGTATATATCAGATAACATCATAAAATCAACTACAATACTCAAGATGCGGCATTTACAATTACCATAACCCTTGGTTACAACACCAAGAACATCAATGAGGACTCACGTCTCCTCATCATACTCATTTGGGAATTAGGTTCATTAAATTGAATATATTAACATCTTTCAAGATTCATTATCTTTATTCCTGTCGTGTCGGTACGTGACACTCCGCTCCTCATATACTATCCTGGTGTCGGAACGTGACACTCCGATCCTCATTCTATCCTGGTGTCGGAACGTGAAACCCAATCCATATTCTATCCTGGTACCGGAACGTGGCACCCGATCCATATACTATCTTGGTGTCGGAACGTGACACTCCGATCCTCATATACTATCCTGGTACCGGAACGTGGCACCCGATCCATATACTATCCTGGTGTCGGAACGTGACACTCTGATCCTCATATACTATCCTGGTACCGGAACGTGGCACTCGATCCCCTAATCTCACTACTTTCGTTCATCAAGCCTTCTCGTATACTAAGGCATCATCATTAACACAGTAGATTAGGGTTTCTTTTTCAAGATTTAGGATTCAATAACTTCATCATGCTTATGTCATCACAATTACATAATCACATTCATGCAAGCATACAATTAAGCATATAGAAGGGTTTACAATACTACCCATACATATCATTCGCTATTAAGAGTTTACTACGTATAGTATAAAAACCATAACCTACCTCCACCGAAGAATTTTGATCAAGCAAGCAATTTCCCAAAGCTTTGTTCTCTTCTTTCTCTTGATCGTACGTTTCTCCCTCTCTCAGTTCTTTCTCTTTTTCTTATTCAAACCCTCTTTCTTTTACCCTAATTAGTATATAATTAAGTATAAAAGATGGCCAAAGTAACCCACTAATTAATTCAAGGTTACCTCTTTTAACCCCCAAGTAATTGAGTTATTAATACTAAACTACTAACTTTATAATTATAAGCAGGAATAGTCCAAAACGCCCCTTAAAACATTTAACAAAATCCGACCCAGCCTGGGATTACGCAGTCTGTGATGGCCCGTCGCGCCTGCGAGGGTCCGTCCTGCTGCTCCGTCACAGAGTTCAGAGACTCAATTTCTCTGAAAAGTCTTTGACGGTCCGTCCTGCCATTCTGTTACGAAGTTCAGAGAGTCGATTTCAGTGCCCATTTTTCAGAATTCTAAGTATTTTTGAACGAGACCCCCTCGATGGTCCGTCGTACCCATGACGGTCCGTCGTGGGGTCCGTCGTTTCTGCCAGTTTTTCCAGAATCAAAGTCTGCTGCTCAAAACGACTAAACAGGTCGTTACAATAGATACCAATTTACCCATCGTCCGTCCTCGAATGATCATAAGAAGGAAAACAAGGGCGAAAAGAAGTACCTGAATCTGTAAACAAGTGTGGATATCTTTCTTGCATATCAGCCTCTTTCTCCCAAGTGGATTCTTTGACTGGTTGATTATTCCATTGAACTGATGGATGCAATCTCCCTTGACCTCAACTTGCGAACTTCTCTATCTAAAATAGCAACAGGCTCCTCCTCATAAGACAAAATTTCATCAAGCAGAACTGAATCCCAACGAATGATGTAGTTTCCATCCCCATGGTATCTTTTCAACATAGACACATGAAATACCGGATGTACTCCGGGCAGCCCTGGAGGCAAGGCTAATTCATAAGCCACCTCCCCTACTTGCTTAAGTACTTCAAAGGGACCAATATACCTTGGGCTCAATTTACCCCTTTTACCAAAACGCATCACCCCTTTCATGGGAGAAACCTTCAACAAGATTTGCTCACCCTCCATAAACTCCATGTCTCTAACCTTTCGATCCGCATATTCTTTCTGCCTGCTTTGAGCCGCTAAAAGCTTTTCTTGAATAGATTTCACCTTCTCCAATGAATCCCTCAAAAGGTCAGTACCGCAAGGTCTAACCTCAAATGCATCAAACCAACCAATGGGAGACCTACATCTCCTCCCATACAATGCTTCGAATGGAGCCATATCAATACTTGAGTGATAGCTATTATTATATGAAAACTCCGCTAAGGGTAAGAAGTTATCCCAATCACCAGCAAATTCTATCACACATGCACGAAGCATATCCTCCAACACTTGAATCATTCGCTCAGACTGACCATCAGTCTGAGGGTGAAATGCAATACTAAGGTCCAACCTAGTACCCAATTCCGCATGCAATGTTTTCCAAAACTTAGAAGTAAACTGCGTACCTCTATCTGATATAATGGAGAGTGGAACCCCATGCAATCGCACCACTTCCGAGATGTAAAGTTTGGCTAACTTCTATGCATTGTAAGTTACCTTGACTGGAATGAAATGAGCAGACTTAGTTAACCTATCGACAATCACCCAGATAGAGTCATACTTACCCATTGTCTTGGGAAGACCAACCACGAAGTCCATTGCAATCCTTTCCCACTTCCATCCAGGAATGGGCATTTTCTGAAGTGTTCCTCTGGGCCTCTGGTGTTCATACTTTACTTGTTGACAGTTTGGACATTTGGCAATAAAATCAACAATATCACGCTTCATTCTACTCCACCAAAAGTGTTGCTTTAGGTCACGATACATCTTGGTTGCACCAGGATGTATCGAATACCTTGAACTATGAGCCTATGTCAGAATAGTGTTGATCAAATCATCGACGCGGGGTACACATACCCTTCCCTTGATTCTCAAAACACCTTCCTCATCGATTTGTGCTTCCTTAGCCTCTCCTCGAACTACTTTATCATGGATTCTGCTTAGTTTCTCATCCTCAAACTGTTTTCCTATAATCTTGTCAAGAAAAGAAGATCTTACCTCCACACAAGCCAACAATCCTCTCTTCTCATTTACTTCTAACCTCATCAAGTCGTTAGCTAGAGTCTGAACCTCTCTAGCCAATGGACGTCTAGAAACTTGCAAGTCAGCTAGACTTCCCATGCTCCCTGCCTTTCTACTTAAGGCGTCTGCCACAACATTAGCCTTTCCCGGATGATACAAGATGGTTATATCGTAGTCCTTCAGTAGTTCCATCCATCTTATCTGTCTTAAATTCAAATGTTTTTGAGTAAAGACATACTGTAGGCTACGATGATCTGTGTACACTTCACACTTAACCCCATATAGATAGTGTCTCCATTGCTTTAAGGCAAATACTACCGCAGCCAATTCCAAATCATGGGTCGGATTGTTACGTTCATGCACCTTTCGAAGCATAAGCAATTACGTTCTTCTCTTGCATTAGCACTGCACCCAAACCCGAATAGGATGCATCACAATAGACAATGAAATTCTTACCTTCCACTGGCAGGGTAAGGATTGGTGCAGTAGTCAACAAGGTCTTGAGCTTCTGAAAGCTTTCTTCATATTCATCTGACCATACAAATGGAATATTCTGCTTATTCAAGTTCGTCAATTGGGAAGCAATGGAAGAGAATCCCTTGACAAATCGACGGTAGTAGCTAGCTAAACCAACAAAGCTCCTTATTTCTGACACATTAGTAGGTCTTACCCAATTCTGCACTGTCTCAATCTTAGAAGGATCCACCATCACCCCATCCTTAGAAACCAAATGCCCCAAGAAGGACACTGAATCTAGCCAAAACTCACACTTGGAGAATTTGGCATAAAGCTTTTTCTCCCTCAACATTTCCAATACCATTCTCAAATGCTCTTCATGTTCCTTCTTGCTCTTTGAGTATACCAATATATCATCAATAAATACGATCACAAAGAGATCCAGATATGGCTTAAAAATCCCGTTCATCAAGCTCATGAAAGCAACAGGGGCATTCGTAAGACCAAAAGACATTACTACAAATTCGTAATGCCCATACCTAGTTCGAAAAGCAGTCTTTGGCACATCCGTTGCCCGTATCTTCAATTGATGATAACCGGATCTAAAGTCAATCTTAGAGAAGACACAAGCACCTTGTAACTGATCGAACAAGTCATCAATGCGAGGAATGGGATACTTGTTCTTAATAGTTACCTTGTTCAACTGCCGGTAGTCTATGCACATCCGAAAACTCCCATCCTTCTTCTTCACAAATAACATCGGAGCACCCCAAGGGGATGCACTTGGTCTAATGAAACCTTTACTTAACAACTCTTGAAGTTTGGCCTTTAACTCTCTTAACTCCGCGGGAACCATTCTATATGGGGGTATAGAAATGGGGCGAGTACCCGGTTCAAGATCGATGCAGAAGTCAATATCTCTATCCGGTGGCATACTAGGAAGGTCTGCAGGAAACACATCTAAAAACTCACGAACTATCGAGATCGACTCAATCGGAGGTACTTGGGTAGTATCATCCCTGAGATGTGCCAAAAACGCTAAACAACCCTTACTAACCATTTTCTTAGCACGAAGGAAGGAGATGATACGAACCGGATTAGAAGTGTAGTCACCCTCCCACACTAACGGATCTGTCCCAGGCTTGGCTAACGTCACAGTTTTAGCATTACAATCCAAGATTGCAAAATTTGGGGAAAGCCAAGTCATACCTAGAATTACATCAAAGTCAACCATTTCTAAGATAACCAAGTCTACATAAGTATTGCTCCCCACAAAAGTCACCAAACAAGACCTATATACCCTTTCAACTATCACAGACTCGCCCACCGGAGTAGACAAAATGTCAAGCAATTCACAAGGTAAATTAATACCATTAGCAAATGAGGAAGATACATAAGAAAATGTGGATCCAGGATCAAACAATACAGAAGCCATGCAATCACAAACCGAAAGATTACCTGTGATGACAGCATCAGATGTCTCCACTTGAGATCTACCAGGGAAAGCATAACAATGGGCCCTCTCACCTGTCTATCCGTTGCCCCTACCATGTTGTGATGTAGTGGCTCCAGTTTGCCCATCACCCCGGCCGTTTTGGTGACCACCATTACCTCGACCACCACGTCCTCTAGAATGACGACCTCTTCCATAACCACCTCTCCCTCTAACATTTGGAGGTCTGTAACTCTGTTTTGGACAATACATCTTAATGTGTCAAGTCTCCCCACATCCATAACACTCTCTGGATTCAAGCATAGGTCTCTCAGAGAAGTGTTGACCGGTCTGAGGTGGACCCCCAACTACAGTCTGTAGTGAAGACTGAATTGGTCGGACTGAGTAACCTCTTGAACCCTGTCCTCTAGAGTAAGAACCATTAAACTCACCTCCCTTTCGAAACCTTTTTGATGTAGTTGCCATGGTGAAGTCATCTGGCTTCACTCCCTCTACCTCTATCACGAAGTCTACCACTTCTTGAAAAGATTTCGCCGTAGCCGCTACCTGTAAGGCTGAAATTCGCAACTCTGATCTCAACTCCTTCACAAAACGGCGAATCCGCTCTTGTGGACTGAAACAAAGTTGGGTGGCATACCTGGATAATGCACGAAACTTAGCCTCATAAGCAGTAACCGACATCCTACCTTGCTCTAGGCTCAAGAACTCGTCTCTTTTCCTATCCCTCAAAGTCCGGGGGATATACTTCTCCATAAACAAGCTAGAGAATGATGCCCAAGTCATAGGTGGTGCCTCGGTTGGTTGACACTCAACATGTGACCGCCACCACATTTTGGCATTCCCTTGAAACTGATAAGTCACGAACTCAACACCAAACCGTTCTACTATACCCATCTTATGTAGTAGCTCATGACAGTCAACCAGAAAATCGTAGGCATCCTCAGATTCAGCACCCTTGAAGACTGGAGGTTTCAATTTCAAGAACTTACTAAAAAGTTTATGCTGATCATTTGTCATTATCGGCCCTGTAGTCAGACGAGGAAACGTGCCTATTTCCAATGAGGCATCCACACGGGGAGCCACAGTAGCCGCATGTTGTACCTCTGGAACCAGAGGTGCTGGTGCAGAAAACACTGGAGGTGTCTGGCCCTGATTAGATAACCCGCTAAGGTAAGCAAGAACCTGATTGATCATCTCGGGGTAGGTTGGGGTGGCAATCCCTCATTCTGTACTTGTTCATTTTCACCATCCTCCCCTTCTCTTACTACTTCCTCAGTCGGTGGAGGAGTCACCGCCCTAGTACTAGATGGGACGGGCGCTTGTCCTCTTCCCCTAGAGGACGTCCTCCCACGACCTCTACCACGGCCTCTTGCCGCTACTCTTCCTCGAGCTACAGCCCCAGTGGCTGGCTCGGACGCTTCTTATCTTGCCAGTGTTTGTGTTGGCGCAGTCGTTGCTCTAGTTCTAACCATCTGCGAAATAGAGTGAAGATGGTCAGATACCAATTTGTATCACCTAGATACCAATTGGACCTAAGTAATAGCACGAAAGAAAGAAAGAATGTAATTTTCCTAAAGTCTTATAGCCTCTCAAAGAAAAGTAAAGGCATCCCCCTACCGTTCCTTAAGACTCTACTAGACTCGTTCTTGTGTGATGAGACTAACGAATCTAATTCTATGATACCAAGTTTGTCACGACCCAAATCGGGCCGCGACTGGAACCCACACTTACCCTCCTATGGGAGAGAACCAACCAATCTAAACCTTAACATTTCAATATAATATCAACAGAAAGTAATGCGGAACACTTAAACTCATTAATAAAATCAATAACTATTATTATCCCCAAAAATCTGGAAGTCATCATCACAAGAACATCTATGCTCGAGTTACTAATTCTAAGAGTATCTAGAAAGCTAAAATAATATAAAGCTAGTCCATGCCGGAACTTCAAGGCATCAAGACATGAAGAGGAGGATCTAGTCCAAGCTAGAAGCATTAGCTCACCCTGAAATCCGGTGTAATGAAGACTGGCTAGAGTTGCGGTTGAGTTGAAGATGACGGTACGTTTGCTGCACTCCATAATGAACAAAAGAAAACATATACAAGTAGGGGTCAGTACAAACACAAGTACTGAGTAGGTATCATCGGCCAACTCAAAATAGAAAACAGTATATATCAGATAACATCATAAAATCAACTACAATACTCAACATGCGGCATTTACAATTACCATAACCCTTGGTTACAACACCAAGCACATCAATGAGGACTCACGTCTCCTCATCATACTCATTTAGGAATTAGGTTCATTAAATTGAATATATTAACATCTTTCAAGATTCATTATCTTTATTCCTCTCGTGTCGGTACGTGACACTCCGCTCCTCATATACTATCCTGGTGTCGGAACGTGACACTCCGATCCTCATTCTATCCTGGTGTCGGAACGTGACACCCGATCCATATTCTATCCTTGTACCGGAACGTGGCACCTGATCCATATACTATCCTGGTGTCGGAACGTGACACTCCGATCCTCATATACTATCCTGGTACCGAAACGTGGCACTCGATCCATATACTATCCTGGTATCGGAACGTGACACTCCGATCCTCATATACTATCCTGGTACCGGAACGTGGCACCCGATCCCCTAATCTCACTACTTTCGTTCATCAAGCCTTTTCGTATACTAAGGTATCATCATTAACAAAGTAGATTAAGGTTTCTTTTTCAAGATTTAGGATTCAATAACTTTATCATGCTTATGTCATCACAATTACATAATCACATTCATGCAAGCATATAATTAAGCATATAAAAGGGTTTACAATACTACCCATACATATCATTCGCTATTAAGAGTTTACTACGTATAGTATAAAAACCATAACCTACCTCCACCGAAGAATTTTGATCAAGCAAGCAATTTCCCAAAGCTTTGTTCTCTTCTTTCTCTTGATCGTACGTTTCTCCCTCTCTCTGTTCTTTTTCTTTTTCTTATTCAAACCCTCTTTCTTTTACCCTAATTATCATATAATTAAGTATAAAAGATGGCCAAAGTAACCCACTAATTAATTCAAGGTTACCTCTTTTAACCCCCAAGTAATTGAGTTATTAATACTAAACCACTAACTTTATAATTATAAGCAGGAATAGTCCAAAACGCCCCTTAAAACATTTAACAGAAATCCGACCCAGCCTGGGATTACGCAGTCTGTGACGGCCCGTCGCGCCTGCGACGGTCCGTCCTGCTTCTCCGTCACAGAGTTCAGAGACTCAATTTCTTTGAAAAGTTTGTGACGGTCCATCCTGCCATTCCGTTACGAAGTTCAGAGAGTCGATTTCAGTGCCCATTTTTCAGAATTGTAAGTATTTTTGAACGAGACCCCCTCGACGGTCCGTCGTGCCCATGACGGTCCGTCGTGGGGTCCGTTGTTTCTGCCAGTTTTTCCAGAATCAAAGTCTGCTGCTCAAAACGACTAAACAGATCGTTACACAGTGAAACCTCTCTTGGCTAAATTGTCAAAGTCAACCGTTGATGACATGCAACAAAGAATAACACATATGCAATAACTCCAAAATGGAGTAATGTTCAAGCTTAATGTCCCTACGGCAAAGTAATTTCCAATTACACCCAACTTCTGTAATATGTATGAGAAGTCAACCAATAGATAACTTACAACAAACGAAATACTATGACTCCAAAGTAGTAGCAAATTAACATACAAAATATTGTTAGGATCAAATTCACGCACACACACTAGATGAATAAAGAACACAAGAACTTTTAAGAGAAAGTGATGAGAGAACTAGAGAGAGAAGAGAAAATCCAATATTTCGTGGTAACACCCCGTGAGTAAACTTTCACGGCGATGAGGTATATTTATATTAATAAATCAGAGTATTTTTGGTTACAGAGAATAAATAGAGAATAAACAGTTATATATTAATCAGGCTCCACTACCTAACAAATATCAATATCAAAATGCTGACCAACAATTTCCCACTCATTTTAATATTTGATAAGAGAGTATATTAGTTGAAGGAAGACTACTACGCATAATGATGGTGTGATCTGCATTCAACCTTCACTTTGTGAAACAATAACTTTTACTCTAGAGTCATAGTGATCTCAGACTTCAACTATTACTACTTAAGAAAAATAAAATATCACTGCTCATGCATAATAATCAAGATGTTGACATGAGCTTCAAATATAGTATGTTACGGCCTTGTGCTATCCCGATTTCATGAGTGTTTTTGAGAATAAACCAAATTCTCATAGGAAGTGACCTACTTCCACACATCACATAGGTGAAATTTGTCTAGAGTGGTCCTGTATGTTTAACAGTCAACTCATACAGGGACTATTTTGTTTTAAAACTTAGACTCCCTAATTTACTACAGGAAATAATGCACACACATCATAGGGAGGGAATAAAAAGATAGTCATTTTTCACATTAAGTTATCATATGATTAGTTTTCCCTTTGAATCTAGTTATAGGATTTGTAGTACCAGATTGAGTTTTCTCAGATATGATTCAAGGATTCATAGGCTTCAAACCCACCCCCTCGATGTGCTCTAGACCTTTTCTCTTGTTAAGGCCTTAGTGAGAGGATCTGCAAGATTATCACAAGATTTGACATAACCAACATTAATGGTATCATTTGTCAAATATGATCTTACATTACTGTATTTCCTCCTTATAGGTCTGAATTTACTGTTGTAAGAATGACTTTGAACTCCACCAATTGCAACGGTGTTATCACAGTGAGTTGAAATAAAAGAAATTGATTTTTCAAAATAAGGAGTTTGAAAGAATAAATCTCTTAACCAATTCTCTTCTTCATCAGCTGAAGCTAAATCATTTAGTTCAGCCTCCATGATAGAGTGAACAATTATTGTTTGGTTTTTTGATCTCCAACAAATAACACCACCATCCAAATTAAAGACATAACCAGTGGTAGAACAAGAATCACCTGATAAGGCTAATATGCATCACAAAAGATTTCAAGTACAACATGATATTTTTATAGAACAAACCCCAACTTTTTGTTCCAGTTAAATGTCTCATAACTCTTGTTATATCATGTCCATGTTCATTACCTAGTTTGCTTGTAAACCTACTGAGTACTCCTATTGCATATGCAATATTAGGCCTAGTGCAACAAGTCACATATATCAAACTTTCAGTTATGGTAGCATATTCCTTTTGATTTTCACATCATTTTCACTTTCAGTAGAAAATAAGTGAACGCTTGAATCAAAAGAAATAGCAACATGCTTGCAATCAAGAAAGTTATATTTTTCAAAATTTTCTCAACATAATCTGACCGTTCAAAGAAAATTCTCTCACGTTTTCTAATTATTTTTATTCAAAGAATAAAATTTGTCTCACAAAGATCTTTAATATCAAAATATTTTTAGTTTCATCAATAAGATTCATGTTAGAGACAAAGATCAACAAATCATCTACATATAGACAAACAATCACATGTGAATTATTCCAAGACTTATGATATATGAACTTACCACACTTGTTTTAAAATTATCAATCATGCATAAATCAACTTTTAGTTTCATTTCTTTGGTGCTTGTTTCAATTCATATAGGGATTTAGTAAGTTTACACACTTTGCTTTCTTGACCTGCTTCAACCAAAGACTGGGTTTCATATAATTTTTCTCATTTAGGTCTTCATTAAAAAAATAATTTTTTGCATTCACTTGATGAATTTGAAAATAAAAAATTGTAGCCATAACAATTAAAGTCTTATGGATATAATTCTTGTTATCAGTGACAAAGTATCAAAACAGTCTACGCCTTCTAGTTGTTTAAAACCTTTACCAACTAATCTAGAATTATATTTATCAATAGATTCATCCCATTTCAAATAGTTTTGTAAGACGAATTTGCAACCAATAGTTTTAGAACCCTGTGGTAAATGAACTAAGTTCCAAGTTTTATTAGAAATTAGTGCTTCCATTTCATCATTTACAACCTCTTTTCAAAAAATTGAATCATGAGAAGATAATGCTTCTTTCAAAGTGATAGGGTTGTCTCCAACATTAAACGCATACAAATTAGGACGAAAATCTTTCTCTACTCTAGCTCTTTTACTTCTTCTTAACTCAAAATCATAAATTCTCTATTTTTAAAGTAGAAGTGGAAAAATTAGGTAGTGGCAAAATATTTTTATTTAATCCTTTGACCCGCACTATTTATAGAATCAAAAGAAATTTATTTTAATGAAAAATAATATCATCTGATTCAATTATAACATTATGTTCAAGATTAAAAAGTCTATAGGTTGTACTATGTGAAGTATAACCAAGAAAACCACTAGTAGTAACTTATTACCCGACTTTGTAAACTTAGGATCCATTAGCCTCACAAAGGTTAAACAACTCCAAACTCTTAGATATTTTAATATTGGTTTGTGACCTTTTCAAAATTCAAAAGGTATCAATTTTAGATTTTTATGAGGCACACAATTCAATACACAACTAGCAGTGAAAATAGTTTTATCTCAAAGATTTGAAGTTGCATGTGACTCAATAAGCATGACATCAGTCAATTTAACCAAAATTCTATTTTTCCTTTCCGCTACACCATTAGATGAATGAGAATAAGGTGGAGCAGTTTCATGATTTATTTAAAATGATCTAAAAGAAGAATAAAACTCATTTGACTCATATTCAAGGCCTGTATCACTTCTAATTTACAAACTGATTTTCAACGTCATGGAGATAAGTTTTAAAATTTTCAAATGCATCACTTTTATGTTTAATCAAGTAAGTATATGTAAACTTAGAACAATCATCAATGAATGTCATAAAATATCTATTACCTCCACGAGTTAAAATTCCATCAAATTCATAAATATTAGTAAGAATTAATTCTAACAAATCAATTTTTTTTCAACTTGGAAAAAAGACCTTTTACTGACTTTGGCTTTACTACATGTATTACACTTTTCAAAATTCTTTATAACCATTGAGATTAATCCTGAACTATTGATGCTTCCAACATAACGATCATTAATATGACACAAACGGGCATGCCAGAAATTGAAAGAAGAAAACATATAAACATACGTAGAAACTTAATTCATTTCAACATTCAGTTTAAATATCCCATAACAAGCATACCCCATCCCCACAAAAATACACTTCTTCACAATTACATATTGATCAGATTGAATAATCTGTTTTAAAGTCTATTTTTTTTAAGGAGAATACTAGAAATCAATTTTTTTTTCTCATGGAAGGAGTGTAAAGTACATCTTACAAAGTTAATACCATTTCAGAAGTAAAACACAATTCGACATCTCCGATTTCAAGTACTTGAGTTGTGGGATAATTATCAATCATGATGGTTTTGAGCTCTTCAAAATGTGTATATTTCTTAAATCAGTCTTTGTCATAACATATATGATTGTTTGCACTAGAATCATCCTAGCATCCATCAATACACTCAACCATTATTATGTCGGTAATCACCTCCATAAAAGATTTTTCATTAACGTTGGCCTGAGGGTTAGGACCACGTTTTGGAATCTATAAAATTGGGCAATATACCCACTCTTGCCACTAACAACGCACAGTTCCTTATCTTGAACTTGTTAATTTTGTGCTTGGTTATTTCAACCATTATTTTTCTTGGGAGGTCTACCATTTATTTTCTTGAATGTTTTATTCTTACACTTCAAAGAAGTATTTTTGTGAGATTCAAGAATTGCATTATTTGAAATAATTAAATTTATATTCGTTGTGATTATATTGCTCTCTTATGTTCGTAAAAATGTATCTTGGCCCCTTTCCTCTTCACCATCGTACTTCTCCACTTTCTCATGATGAGAAATAAGTTCATCATCATTAATGCAGGTTTCATCAACTTTATTAGGATTCTTTTTAGTTAACTCAAAGGAAACATTGAGAATACTTAAGTACAAAAGTACTTTACCCTTCCATCTTTTGAATGGTTACCATTGAACCAAAATAACTTGTTAAGGTCTCCCATCTTGACATCCAAGGATTTTACAATTATAGTCATGCTGAACCTCATCAAAATTTTGGTAACAAAATTATAAGATTACAATTGAAAATAAAAAAATCTCTTCAAGTTGAGGCGCAAATATCTTGCTCTCTTTAATGAGATTCAAGCCCACTGCAATAAATGTTTTTACCCAGTCCAACAGTAGTTCTCTTGACTTGTCCATTCTAGGATACAAAAAACTAATCACAAAATATAACTCAACAATGTTGGACTAGAATTGAATCCAAAAATCCACAAAAAGAACATCTTCCTTCAACTAATAAGAAGTCTATTTTTTAACAAACTTTATGCACTCTGTATTTTTCTTGTGTATTGTGTGTCCAATCAAAATTACCAGCACTACTTAAACTAGAAGAAGTTTTCCAAACAATTAATAGGAAGACAATGGTATAGTAAATAGTAAAAATGAATGACCTAGAGATTAAATGTATTACATAGGTTACAAAGAATAATAAGGAATAAAGAGTGAATCATATTTGAGAGGTTACAAAAGTTTTTAACGGACAATGAAACCTCTCTTGCCCAAAAAGTCAAAGCCAACCGTTGGTGACATGCAACAAAGAATGAGTAACACATATGCACTCCAAAATGAGTAATGCTCAAACTTAATGTCCCAATAGCAAAGTAATTGTCAATTAAACCCAACTTCTGTAACATATATGAGAAGTCAACCAACGAATAATTACAACAAAGACAATAGTATGACTCCAAAGTATAAGCAAATTAACAATATTAAAATGCTTACCAACATGATATAATTTAGCGGTAGAGTTCAAATTTTAACTAAGCAGACTCAAAAAAGGTAAAAGTAAAAACAAGAAAAAATAGAAGGAAATTCAACGTCTACTTTCTATACATAAAATGTTTTTCAACCATATGTATACAATATAATTTTATGCTGAAGAAGGTTTGGATCAACACTTGCCCTAGCTAAATTAAGTAAATTGTAATTCAATTAGTGACTCCGTCAAAATTAAACAATAGTTTTTCTACTCTGCTTGCGTCACATACATCAAGAACATTATATATATAAGAAAGTATTAGGTATAATACGATATAGTACATGTTTGCACTTTACAATGTTGAAACACTAGCTTATTACACACGCACATACCTAACAAATACATTTTAGCTAATTCAATTGTTCAAGTTCGATATATATATATATATATATATATATATATATATATATTATTTTTTTATTAAAAAAGCTGTATTGAACGACATGAACACACGTACAACGCATATGCCCAAAATCTAATATTTAAAAAACCATATAATAAGAGTGAAACAAAAACTAGTTCTTAAAAAACTATATGATTAGAGAACTTGAAAGAAGCTTATTGGGTAAAAAGGTTGCCGTCAAATCTGCTATTCTCCTAAAGCTTGACAACCAAAGAGAACATGAAAAAGGACTTCAAGGATTTGATCTCCAAAATCAGTGCAAAGCTGCTAGTAACTATACTTCCCCTCTTAGTCTTTGTTGAGACTTTTTCCTGATTTTTTTTCTTCTTTTTGGAGACGCGGGCAATGAATATAAATGGGGAGGGGAAGATTTTGTTGACATTCAGATATGCAAAACATGGATACCTCTTGATATTTTATGTTTTATATTTATCTTAACTATACTTTCCCTTTCATCCTGTAATCATGTTCTTATACTCATGTATTTGATCTATGAGTGTTCCTGATTCTTTTCATTAAAATATTTTTGATTAATACTTTCTAAATATGTGTTATGAATATGGGGAGGGAAAGTAACAAGTGGAAAGATGCATTTTTTGTGATGCAAGTAAATTTTTTATGATTTTTTTTATAAATGTCAAATCTCCTAATTTTATACCAATATTTTGTATAAATTAGTCAATCTATGTTTCAAAATTTCATACATCATTTCACACTAAAAATATTATTAGTGTTGAAGGGAGTAATTTTATAACAAAACTATGAAAATGTCTGAATTTTCTTTTTGTAGTCTCTAATATATTTAAATTCTTGAATTTTGATACCAAAAGTCTCAAACTTTAAGTTTATTTAAACAAAAATCATCTAAAACTTGTTGATTTTATAATATTAGTTTACGACACATGTGTTGCACATGACTCAATTAAGTTAATATTCAAAATGATGAATATTGATCCTAATTTTGTGACATGAACATGACAAAAAGAATAACTAAATTTCATTTTAGATGTTATTTCTATTTAAAGCTTCTAAATAGGCTGGGGCGGGTCAAACTAACCCATTAAAAAAAATACACCAAACTAGTGAGCTCGACTAGGCCGGACAATCTACTATGAGACGGTTCACACTGTTCTAAACAGCAACCAAGGACTTTTTAGCCCGCAACTGGTTGTCAACCTACTATACTAGGCTAATCAGAACATGGAAGGGTTTTGGCCCAGTAGGCTTAATGGCACCAAATTTTATGTGTGTGAATATACATACACATACATATACATATGCATATACACATACATATACATATAGATATACATATACATATACATATATATATATATATATACATACATATATATATATATATACATATACATATACATATACATTTACATATACATATATATATATACATACATATATATGTATATGTATATGTATATGTATATGTATATGTATATGTATATGTATATGTATATGTATGTGTATATGTATATGTATATGTATGTATGTATATGTATATGTATGTATGTCTATATGTATGTATATATGTATGTATATGGAAGAGAAGGGTTTTTTTTGGCATTATTGATTGACTGAGAAAACAAGATTCCCTCAATACAACTTAACTCCGTCAAACTTGTAGGAGTATTGAAGAGGTATACATTTAGTTGGTTGTTGACTGGGCCCCATTCGGGTTTTTGTCCAGTACCTCTTGCTTCCCGGAAAAGAAATCCATAAAGTCATCGGCAGGATTGACAGCATCCCCCTCAAGGCACGGTTCCAAGAAAGAATCTCTTGAAAGAGAAAGAAACATGAATGTTTTCTCTCCTAAAAAGATAGAAAGCATTAATCAAACCCTCTCCAAGAACGCGACAAGTTTCCCTCAGTTCCAGCCCTGAAATCAAAATATTTCTCCATTGAATTCGTCACCAGGTATATGGGATTTCACTAGTGGGTTCGTTTCGCCCATTAGGTCCTAGTATTCAGTTAGATTCTTGATTCCCTCCATTATGTTTAGACTTAGGGTTCTAGAACTTCAGGTTATTACTATGATTTAGCTGTTAGATTAATCCAAATCTATTATGTTTTCATAACTATGCTGCTTAATATTTGCATGAATTTCAGAACCCTAGTTGTGTAAATTCGTTTAGTTCATGAATTACACTTGCTAGGTCAGTTTATACTGAAATACATGCATAATTTTACAAATATTTCATTATCAGTACTTCATGGTGCATTTCAGTTTGCATGTCATAATCTTGAGCTATCCATTTTATATTAAGTTATACTGTATTGTATACATTCTAGTTAGGGATAGGCTTAATACTAATTTGACAAGGGCAAGTCACTCTCATAGTCCCAGAACTACATGCCCCTGTAGGTTAAGTCTCCTATGTCGGCATCATATTTAGTGATCACACCAGTCATGCCTTTATACCTTAGGCAAGGTATATTGGATATTCCCGATGAGCGTATACATCAGATCCACATTTAACTCACTTGGTTTTATGTTTATTTATAATAAATCCCACAGTCCGTTTCTAGTGAATAGACCAAGTTATCAGTTGTATTTCAATATTTAGTCTTAACATGTTCTGTACTTAGTCATTGCATTAAGTTTAGTCATTTTCATTTTATCTCGGTATCTTTATTGTGTTCAGATTATATCATTGTTTCGCTTACCTTGTTATGTTTTGTATACATTGTTCAACTTTAACCTATCCTCCATGCTCAGGTTCTTTAAAGTATTGATACATACGCTGCGCCATCTTCTCACGATGTAGTTCATTTCCTCAACATTCAGATCACATGTAGATCGGTTCCTGATCTCTAGTTTAACACTACAAGTGGTGAGTACTCATTCTTAGAGGATGATGGACATGTTTTCTTACATTTTCAGTCTTTTTTAGTTTAAGTTTTGATAGTGTTAGCTGGGGGAATGTCCCAACATCTCTAGTTTGTTAGAGGATTTCAAACATAGTTAGATTAAGTTTTAGCTTTGAGTTTGATCTTTCAGTTTTCATTAAAACTCATAGTTTATATATTTCATATAGTATTGGGTGTTCCCATTTTAACTTTACATCATGTTTTATTCTTCCGCACAGTATTTCTCATTTTAATTTATCTAGAATGCTATGATATGCCAATTTAAGGTTAGCTTGGGGTCACTCATGAACCTAGGTCACGTGTTTATATCCTAGCGTAGCCTTAGGGTGTGAAAAACTTGGTAGTAGAGCATTAGGTTAAGATCCTAAGATCTTTAAAAATACGCACTAAGTAGAGTTCTTTTCATGTGTGTGAAGTGATTACGGAAAATTTCACTTTCTTTCTTTCTTATCATGTGCGAGTGTGTTATGCCTTTTAACTCGTTGTTATGTGTTTCAGGTAATGCCTCCTCGTAGAGCTTATGCAAGGAATGCGAATCCTAGCAACGCTAACACAATTCATCCAGTTCCAAGCCATGAGGTTTCGTATGCAGAGTTTTAGAACGCGATTAAACTTTTAGCGTAGAGTGTGGACAACCATAACAATCAGCAAGCCCCCATTGCTACTAACACTAATGTTGGGTTAGCAGCAACCAGGGTCTGAGACTTCATCGGTATGGATACACCAGAATTTCTAGGGTTGCGAGTTTGTGAGGACCCCTCAAACTTCGTTGATGAGGTCAAGAAAATCTTTGTAGTGATTGGAAATGGTAGGGTAGAGTTGGCGTCTTACCAACTTAAGGATGTAGCTCAAATGTGGTTTACTTAATAGAAAGAAAACAGGGGTACGAATGTAGTTCCTATCACTTGGGAGTGTTTTACTGGAGCATTTTTGGACATGTTCTTTCCAAAAGAGTTTAGAGAGGCTAAAGCTTTGGAATTCATGAATATGAGGCAATGCTGTGTGTCAATCCAAGAGTACATACTCAATTTCACCTTAGTATTTAGGTATGCTCTAAATATGGTTGCTGATCCCAAGGCAAAAATGAGTAAGTTTCTATTTGGGGTATCTTACTTGGTGAAGACAGAGTGCATAAATGCTATGTTTTTGGAGGACATGAACAACTCTAGGCTTATGAATCATGCTCACCAAGTTGAGGGAGCTAAGTTTAAGGAACAAGGTATGGACAACAAGAAGGATATGGCTAGGAACTATAAGTACTCTCAACAGAAATTGGGTGGTGGAAATCACTCACTTTTGCAAAATAAATCTTCAGCTCTAACTCCTTCATCAGCTAGTGCTCCATTCCCACGGCTCCTATAGGATCAGAAAGGCTGTGCATCCGATTCTATGTCTCAGGGGAGTGTTTCAGGTACGAAAACCTACCTAAGTTGTCCAAAATGTTGTAAGAACCATGTGAGCGAGTGTCTTGGATGTAAAAAAAAGGTGTTTTGGATGTAAATAGTGTCCCCGTAGGTTGAGGGATTTACCTTCTTCTAAAAAGAGACATGGAGGTAATAATAGTAAGGATCAGTCTATAACTCCTGTATCACTAGCAGGTCGCCCAACACAGAAGGGTGATTTCTGTAGTACTTGTGGCGGTCAGCGCCAAAACATGTTCTATGCTCTGCAGGCTCACCAAAAAATAGGAAGATTCTCCTAATCTAGTCACTAGCACGTTGCAAGTCTTTCATTTAGATTACTATTCTTTGTTATATCCAGTGGCTACTCTTTCTTCTCTTACTCCTTATATTGCAGTGCACTTAAGTTTCAGTCCAGAAACCCTCTTTGAACCCTTCTCAGTCTCTTGTAGAGTTAGAAATGGTAGACTTTGATATCATTCTACGCATGAATATGTTATATTTCCGTGATCCCTTAGTCGATTGTAGAACTAGGAACGTTTTTTTTAGTTTCCAAGAAAACAAGTCTTAGAATGGAATGGTTGTAGCTCAATGCCTATGGGTTAATTCATTTGTTACCTTAAGGACACAAAGATGATTTCCAAGCGATATTTCTATCATCTTTTTCGATTTAAGGATTTCATATCTGAAACCCTAACTCTTGAGACAGTTCCTGTAGTTGATGATTTCCCAAGAATGTTTCTAGAAGATCATCCAAAGTTCCTCTCAAAAGGGAAATAAACATTTGAATTGATCTCATCCCAGATATCCAACTTATTTCTATCACTCTTTACAGAATGGCTCAAACTGAGCTTAAGCAATTGAAAGAGAAGTTGAAAAAACTTTTAGATAATGGCTTCATCAGACCTAGTATTTCCACAAGGGGTGCACCAATGTTGTTCATGAAAAAGAAAGATGGTTCTCTCTGGATGTGGATTGACTATCGACAGTTGAAAAATCTCACAACAAAGACTAATTACCTTACCTTAAGGATTGATGACTATTTTACCAAATTCAGGGTGCTAGTCATGTCTCGAAGATAGACCTCATATCCGGTTATTATCAGTTCAAAGTCAAACATTATGACACCTAAAAAATAGCCTTCAGAACTCGGTATGGTCATTATGAATTTGTAGTCATGTAATTTTTAATAACCTATTCTCCTGTAGCTTTCATGGAGTTGATGAACAGGGTGTTCAAGCAGTATTTGGAACTTTGGTTATCGTCTTTATTGATGAATATCCTTATTTAATCTAGGAATGATAAAGAACGTGGAACTCATTTGAGGGTTGTCCTACAAACTCTCAAAGATTGCCAATTATTCGCTAAGTTTAGCAAATACGAGTTTTAGTTTAAATTAGTTGCTTTCCTTGGGCATATAATTTTTAGTGAACTCCAAGTGGATTCTTAGAAAATAGAGGTAGTGATACAATGAGCAAAACCACCTCGCCTACACATATCATAAGTTTCTTGGGTTTGGATGGTTATTATAGAAGTTTCGTGGAAGGAATTTCACCCATAGCTTCTCCATTGGCTAAGTTGACTTAGAAAAATTTTACGTTTAGTGGCAGATGATTGTGAGAAGAGCTTCTCAAAACTGAAAACTAGGTTGACTATAACTCCTGTTTTGATTCTACTAGAGGGGTCAGGTGGTTCTATGATCTATTGTGATAGCAAGGTAAGGTTATAATTTATACATCTAAACAACTTATGGTGCATGCAAAGAACTATCTGACTCATGATCTCGAGCTTGCAATCATAGTATTTGCCCTAAATATTTGGAGACATTACTTGTATGGTGTTCACAAACCATAAAAACCTTCAATATATTTTCACCCAGAAAGAGTTGAATCTTTTCCAGAGGTGATCACTTGAGTTCCTTAAGGATTATGATATGAATGTGCTTTACCATCCTGGTAAGTCCAGCGTAGTAGCTCACGCTCTTAGAAGACTATAATTGGGTAGTGTAGCACATGTTTAGGAAGAAAGGAACGAACTAGTAAAAGATGTTCAACGACTTGTTCAGTTAGGAGTTCCCCTTACGAGCATATCAGATGGTGCTGTAACACTTCAGAATGGGTATGAATCTTCATTGGTTGCGGATGTTAAGAAAATACAAGATAATGATCCTATTACTTCAATTGAAGGGTGCATCTCATCAGTAGAAGGTTGAGCTTTTCTTCCAAGGGGCAGATGGTATGCTTTGCTACCAAGGTTATTTATGTGTTCGTAAGGTGGGTGAGTTGAGAAAAAATATCATTACCTAAGACCATAACTCCTGGTATTCAATTCATCCAGGTTCCACTAAGATTACTGTGATATGCAGGAACTATTTTGGTGGAATGGCATGAAAAGGGGTATAGCAAACTCTGTGGCTAAGTCCCTGATTGTCAGTAGTTGAACGAAGAACATCGACAATTAGGTTGTATGACGTAGGATATGAACATTCCTACATGGAAGTGGGAAGTGATAAACATGGACTTTATTACAGGTTCACCTCTTACTCACAAACAACATGACTCCATTTGGGTGATAATTGACAGAGTTACTTAGTCCGCTCCGTTTTTTGCTGTTAAGACTACAAATTCGGCAGAGGCATACACAAAGCTTTACATTACTGACATAGTAAGGTTGAATGAGGTTCCGTTGTCTGTTATCTCAGATAGAGGGTCTAAATTACCCCTCATTTCTCGTTAAGAAAGGTGTTGTTACTCAGGTTTACCTCAACACATCATTCCATCAATAGAGGGATGGTCAGGCAGAGCGTACCGTTCAAACCTTAGAGGACATGTTGAGAGCTTTCATAATCCACTTCAAGGGTAGTTAGGATGATCACCTTCCTCTTATAGAGTTCGCCTATAATAATAACGTCCATTCCAACATTCAGATGGTCCCTTATAAAGAATTATATAAGCATATGTGCATATCTCAAGTTGTGTCACGCCCCTAGCCTACACTCCAAACGTGGGTGGTACTCAAGAAACATTGTTTGCCCCAAGAGAACCCCTATCCCGATTTTAATCTGAGAGGAAGACTTACTCATGATAAAACAAAGTTTTCAAAATACAATCACATTTAAACTTTTTTAAGAAATACTTAGAATATTTCAAAGATAACATTCAACTAGGTAATAGGGCTACCCAAGTCTGAACTTAAATGCAAAGAAAAAGTATAGACTCACAAACTAGCACCAACTAACTCTGTCTATGAAGCCTCTAAAACTATGAGGCATGTTTAGACAAGAACTATGATCATCCTAACAACCAAAAACTAGTAAATCATTGAAAGTAGGGATCCTACGGAAATCAATGAGACTCACCACAGGACTCTTAATGCTAAATTGGATCAACGAAGTGCTGGATACTAATCCTAGTTACTTGTATCTGCATCATAATAAGATACAGGCTAAATCACATTAGTATAGAGAATATAGAAGTACACGAAGAGAATTCTAAAATAAGACATAATCTTGAAAGTAACAGAAAGAATATAATAGGGCTCAACTCAACTAAATCATTTCAATATAAAGCAATAATGTCACTAAATATAAAGAAAACTTTTAAAACATGGATAAAAACTCTATGCATTTAGAAACACAATAATAACTTTATATGTATGCAAAGATACAATATAAACTTTGGATGTATATAAAATACAAATAACTATATGTATATAAGAATACAAAATACTTATGTGGTAGTTTCTCTAAACGAAAACCATCACTGTAGAGTTATGTGATGATACAATAATTTGCCTCACGCTGCAAGGGTCGTCCTATACCTAGCCAATGAAATAGAACCTAACTTACTAAGTGGATCAACTAGTCTATGCTAAAAAGTACTAAGGAATCATCTAAGAAGTATGACTCTTTTCAAACCGTGATGTTTATATGGTTTATGGGGGCAGAGAGTTGTCGTACTCTCCCCCATACAATTGCTCAATACTACTCCCAAGAGATACAAGATCATATGTCTACAAAAATAAATTCTTTCTGTGGTTTTATATTATTACTCAAAACTTAGCTGAAAGAATCTTTTGGAAATCAAATTTTCATCTCTTGCTTAATTGTGAAAGCATTTACTACTGAAAATCTACCTCAAACACTCTATTGGAAATCAGTGTTTCCTTTCTTGTTTAAATGTGAAAATATTTTAATCTTTGGAATTCTTAGTCCCCATATACTCTTTTGAAGAAATTAACTTTAATATCTACTCAACTCAAAACTCAAGTCTTTCAACAAAGTTAAAAACATTTGTTAAGACTTTTGGATAACTCTATGAACTTCTCTTAACTTGACTCTTAACTTTCCTCGAATGGATTCAATGTTCAGGATCTCATGTTTATGGATGATTTTATGATTCTTAGAAGTACATTAGAGTATAAAAATTAAATAGAAACTTAGGTACATTGCTAGGGAACTCAAACATAAAAAAGTGGGAAAGGGTCGAAGGATTTTGTCCCTGGAGCTCTAAGTGGCGCGGGGAGCCAGACCCAAAACTTCAACGACTGAGTTGGGGCGCACAAGAAATAATGGCGCCAAGTAGTCCAAACTTTAGTCCCTAAAATTGGGTGCTCTGGCTGGCGTGGCGCCCTAGACCTCTACCCAAAAAAATCCCTGATATTGTTGCTTGTTTTTTAACTCTAAACCCACTATATTTGGTTTGTTCCTTCCCCAAACGCATAGATTCTAATACATTACCAAAATATGAAAGAATATAATCGAAACTACATATAATTTAATGAATTTTAATCATGAACTCCTCAACAACTTTGACAATCAAGAACCCAATAGAAATTTCAATAACATCCATCAACAACTCAATTTCTTTACTTTCAAGAACATAAATTTGCTGAAATAAATTATCATTAGTGCTTGGGTGAAAAACCCAACGCTATGTGATCTCACATACCTCATAGGTATTAACCCTTGGCAAACAAGTAATTCTCCATGAACACGACAATTCCAAGCTTCTCCTCCTCTTTACTCCTAATCTCTTCTCTTTTCTCAAAATCCAAACTTTATTTTGTGAAGTGTAAACTGAACCAAATCAGTTTAGACCCAAATTAATTCATTACAATCGAATCAAACCAATTGGGTAAGTAAAACACCAAAATACCCTTTTAAAATCTGGTTTTGACTTTCCTTATCTAGACAACCCAACTTCAAATGGGCATATCTACCTCATACGAACTCAAAATCGAGCAGACTCGAGGACATTATAAATATAATTCGAATATCTTATCTATGGTATCTCTTAGAACACCTAATAAATAATGTGCTAGGAATTATGGTCATTTTAAGTTAACCGAAAACTCATACTTTACGTGGTCAAACATTAAAAATTTGATTGTTTCCAAAAATATGGATTTTTTGTATTAGTTGTCTCAAATAGTGTGGTGATACAATATCTTCCCCTTGGCAACCTTCATCCTTGAATGAGATTATTCTTAGTAGGCTAAAGGTGTAACATTCAACATTCAGCTCACACACCCAACAAGTAAATCTAATACATTTAGTATATTAATGAAAGAGTAATAAGAAGAGAATTAGTACCTTAATGTAGAATTTGTCTTGGTTCAAAGAGATGTAGATATCTCTTCTTCAAATCCCCCTAGGCTTCCCAAGTAGCTTCCTCAACAAATTAATGTCCCCATAGCACTTTGACTGATGCTATTTCCATAGTTCTCAACTTGCGAACATGACGGTCTAGAATCTGAGCTGATATATTGTAATAAACAAGCTATCCTTGATACAAATATCTTTAGTTGGTATTGTCAATGAAGGATTGCCTATGCACTTTTTCAACATGGAGATGTGGTTTACCAAATGAACTACTGCTAACTCTTGCAGTAGCTCTATCTCATAAGCTAAATTGTCAATCCCCTTTGAGATTTTATGAAGTCCAATACACCTAAGACTAAGTTTTTCCTTCTTGTCAACTCTCATAACACCTTTCGTGGGTGAATTTTTCAAGTAAACCTAATCATCTACTTCAAACTCTATGTCCCTTCTCCTAACGTCTTTAAAGGAATTCTAATGGCTATGTGTTGTTTTCAAACTCTATTGAATAACTCTCACTTTCTCCATATCTTGATGAAACAAGTCTGTTCCTATCAACCCAGCTTCACCAAATTCAAACTATCAAATA
Source organism: Solanum lycopersicum (assembly GCF_036512215.1). Classification (NCBI taxonomy): domain Eukaryota; kingdom Viridiplantae; phylum Streptophyta; class Magnoliopsida; order Solanales; family Solanaceae; genus Solanum; species Solanum lycopersicum. Next base: position 51,870,362 of record NC_090804.1, on the reverse strand, counting down.
AGAGATATGCATAATCTCCCATAAGCTTTATAAGGAGCTATTTGTATGCTAGAACGGTAACTATTGTTGTAAGAAAACTCAATGAGAGGTATGTAAATATCCTCTAAAGTTTAAATAGTGCGCTGTACTTGACCATCAATGAGGATGAAAAGTACTACTCAGTCTCATTTTTGAACCAAAGTCTTTTTCGAATGACTTCCTAAATTGTGCACCTATAAATGATATAATGGAGATTGGAACTCCATTAAGTCTGACTACCTCTTGGAATGTAACATAGCATAACCTTCTGCTGAATAGGTAGTCTTTACTTGTAAGAAATGGTCTAATTTAGTCAATTGATTTACAATCACCCAAATCGAATCATGCTGCCTACGAGACCGTGGTAAACACGTTATGAAATCCATATTGATCATCCCCCACTTCCATTCTAGAAGTTCTATGTTCTGATCCATACCATCGGGCCTTTGGTGCTCTACTTTAACTTGTTGGAAATTTAAAAACTTAGCAAGAAACTCTGAAATGCCCTTCTCCATACTACTCCACCAATAGACTTCTATCAATTTACTATACATCTTTGTGGATCCCAGATGGATAGGATATTTGTAGCTATGAGCTACCACCATAATATTTTGTTGAAGTTCATCCACTATCGGAGCACCCAACCTAGTTTGATACCTCAATACACCATCTCCCCTTTGTTCAAAAGCCATTGCTTATTGATCATGAGCATTTTCCTTCAATTCAAGAAAAACAGGATCTTGATATAGTTTCTCTTTAACTCCGGATAGTAATGATGATTCAACTACATTCATCACTAGTACTCCTACCTCTATGGAATCCATTAGTTGAATTCCTAATCATTCAAGTCTATGGAAAACATTTGCTAACTCTTTCTTAAATTCCTCAAAATGGGTGGTACTACCCATAGACAATCTACTAAAGGCATCAACAAAACCATTAGCCCTGCATAATATTAATATCATAATTCTCGAGTGACTCTAACCACCTTCCCTGTCATAGATTAAGATCTTTCTAACTAAACAGATACCGAAGAATCTGGTGATCAGTGAACACATCTACATGAACATCATCAAGGCAATGACACATATTTTTAAAGCAAATACTACAACAACAAACTCAAAATCATGGGTTAGATGATTCCCCTCGTGAACCTTAAGTTTTCTAGAGGCATAAGTTATAAATTTTCTATTTTGCATTAACACGCAACTCTAACCAACTCTAGGCGCATCAAAATATACAACAAAGCCTTGCATACCTTCTAGTAAGGTCAATACTAGGGCAATAGTCATTCTCTGTTTCAACTCCTTAAAAATTTCTCACAAGCTTCAGACCATTGAAACTTTACTGTTTTCTGAGTTAAATTAGTCAAAGGATATGAAATAGATCAAAATCCCTTGGCGAACCTTCTATTATAGACAAATAATCATAAGAAACTTCTAATATCAGTTGGACACGTGTGTTTAGACCAATTCTCCACTGCCTCTATTTTCTGACTATCAACTCCAATTCCGTCACCAGAAACAATATGACCTAAGAATGTCATATACTCAAGACAAAACTCACACTTAAAGAACTTAGCATGAGTTTAGATAACTACTCTGAGATGACTAACATAATATTCCTTATTCCTCGATTAGATTAAAATGTCATCAATGAATACAATTACAAACATACCTAAGTATGCTTGAATACTCTGTTCATAAGGTCCATGAACGCTACAAGTGCATTAGTTAAAATGAACAACATCACGAGAAACTCATAACGAGCATAGCGGTTCCTTAATGTTGTCTTTGGAATATCACATTCCCTCACTTTCAACTGATGGTAGCCTGATCTCAGGTCTATCTTAGAAAATCAAGAAGCACTCTTATATTTATCGAAGAGATCATCAATTCTCGAGAGATGATACTTATTGTTGATGGTAACCTTGTTCAGCTGATGGTAATCGATATACATTATAAGGGAACCATATTTCTTTCTCACAAATAAGACCGGAGCGCTCCAAGGTGAGACACTATGTTGAATAAAACCTTTCTCTTGGAGAGCTTTCAACTACTCTTTTAACTCTTTCAACTTTTCTAGTGCCATTCTTTATGGAGGAATAAATATAAGAAGAGTATCAGGAAGAAAATCTATACCTAAGTCTATCTCTCTTTCAAGAGGGACTATGGGTAGATCATCTACAAAGACTTTTGGGAACAATTTTCACTATTGGAAATGACTGAATAAGAGGTATGTCAAAACTAGAGTCATTAAATCAGACTAAGTGATAGATACAAACTTTAGAAACTAACTTTCTCGCCATATAGTATGAAATAAAACAACCCTTAGGAACTATTGAACTACTCTTCCACTCTATAACTGGTTCACTGGAAACTGGAACTTGGCTACTCGAGTTCTACAATCTACTAACGCATAAAATGAATGAAGATAATACATACCTAGAATGAAATCAAAATCTATCATATTAAACTCAACAAATTCAGTCATGGTACTCTTGTGATTGACGGAGATTGTACAATCATGGTAGACTCTCTCAACTAGAATAGAATCACCAACAGGTGTAGAAACGGACATTATACAATCATGGTAAACTCTCTCAACTAGAATAGAAACACCACCAGGTGTAAAAACACAAAAGTGGTCAAGAATTTGCGGAAGAAGAACATAAAAATCATAGCAACATAAGGTATTAGAAAATATAAACTCGATCATGAATCTGGAAAATCATAAACATCAAAGTTAAAACTTTGATCATACCAACGACAATATCTAGTGAATCCTATTGCTCTTGGCGACTAGTGATATCATAAGGACGGTTTCCTCCAACTCATATTTCTGAAGTAGCTCCTCTATAGCTCCTCTGTCTAGTTGAGCATCTGAAGAAGATTGGACTCTATCCCCCCCCATTATCATTAACATGCATGTTCTTAGGACACTCTCTCATTAAATTACCATTCTGACCACACTTGAAGCAACCAGTGGATCCATCACGACATACCCCTGAGTGGCTCCTACCACACTTTTCTCATACATGAGTCTTAGTACCCTATGTGCCATACTAACTCGATACTGGACAGGTCTGGCCCTGAAATTCTGACTATTGTACTCACTGCTGTTTCTTGGTGCAGATGCACTATCAAATGATCGAGCAGGTCCATTTTGCTTATGTTGGAAAGAGAAGAATTCACATTACTCTTTTGTAGCCCAGACTAATTCCCTAATTTCATAGATTCCTTTACTTCCTTGCTTGAAAGACACCAGCAACGAATGAAATCATTCTAATTCTAATGTCAGCAACCATATCCAGAAAACATAGCGGGAAAGTTGTCTAAACTTTAGACTGTACTCATGAGCACTATAAATTCCATCTTAAGATTGAATAATTCTCGTACCTTTGTGCCTCTTAGCTCATGGGGGAAAGAAATGCCCATGAAAAAACTCTAAAAATTTCCAATTTACAATTAGTACATCCTCTAACCTAATCTTTTTACAATGGTTGAACATTATCATAGCAACATTCTTCAGTTTATATGCACATAGTTGTACTCGTTCAGCATCGGCAACATGCACGATCTCAAAAACATTCTGATGTTCTTCAAAAAAGATATTCGGGTCCTTAGTGACACTTGAACCTGTGAACTTGGAATATTCATCCTTAGGATCTCATGAACCTTAAAAGTATAAGCCACTTCCTGGTTTTGTCTTTGCTGCCCATCTTGGTTGGTCACAAATTTGCTCAACATCTGGATGGCTTCACATAACTCAACATTGGTGATCTTTCCATGGGGTTTCACTTCTGGTGCATTAGGTACCCCTTGTTCTTGTGGCTCAACATTTTTTCTGGCGACATGATCTTAGAGAAATTTTTGTGGAGGCATGATCTAAAATAAACACACAAGCACAATATAATTCCTAAAATGTTCCAGCCTCCTAATTATAGATGTGGCATGCTTCACACCGATAACTAGGAATCTACACACACGACTTCATAGAATCCCTAAAGTCTTGAACTCTGTCTCTGATAGCAAGTTTATCATGCCCAAGCCTATACCCAAGATGTGGCTGTCACTCGAGAACCATAGTTGGCCCCCAAAAAACCCTTGGGTTAGATTAACTCTCACAAAAATATTTACTCATCATAAAAGAAAGTATTTTAAATACAATCATAGTCAAATTGTCTCAATAAATGCTTAGAATATTATAAAAATCAACATTCAACTGGACAAAATGGCAACTCAACTCTCAACTAATCTGAAATGGAAAAGTATAGACTCACAAACTAACACCAAATAACTCTATCTATGAAGCCTCTAAGCTATAAGGGATGAAGGGACAAGACTCCCGATCATCCTAACAATTGAAAACTAATAAAGTAATGAAGGTATAAAACCTCCGAAAAGCAAGGAGGCTCTCCACAAGAATCTGAATGCTCAACTTGATTATCGAAGTGCTGGATACTGATCCTGGTTATATGTATCTGCATCATGATAAGATGCAGACCATATGATATCAGTACATTGAATGTATGAGCATGCGAGGAGAATTATAGTACAAGACATAAGTTTGAAAGAAACTGAAAGAACATATTTAAGCTAAAGTCAACTCAACTAAATCATTTCAACATAAAACAATAATGTAAGTGAAATATAAAGAAAGCTCTTAAAACATGGATAACAACTTTGTGTATTAAGAAATACAATAGTAATTTTATTTGTATGCAAAGATGTAATATAAACTCTGGTGTATGTAAAAGGACAAATAAATCTGTGCATATAAGAATACAAAATACAAATGTAGAAGTTTTTCTAACCGACAACCATCACTTTAGAGCTACGTGATGATACATAATTTTGTCTCGCACTGCTAGGACCGTCCTATACCTTACCAAGGACATAGAACCCAACTCACTAAGTGTATCCACTAGTCTATGCTAAAGACAACTAAAGAATTAATAAAAAGTATGACCCTTTTAAGCCCATGATGATGACATGGTATATCGGGGCTGCGAATTCTCTAAACTCTCCCCATATCGGTGCTCAATACTACTCCTAAAATATACTAGATCATATTTTTTTTATAGGGAAAAGACATAAAGTTAACACTAAAGATGTCCCGAATTTTCAAAAACACACCTTAACTTTGCAACCGTTCTATTATCCCACTAAATGATTTTGAATAGATATAATTATATCATTTTTCTTCCACCTGACATAGAGAGTGGTGTGCACTCTCTCAAAGAGAGTGAGAAGCCTATGATAAATAATATAATTTTATTTTTTATAAGTATTTTCTTATAAAATATATTTTCTTGTTATTTAACATTTTCTCCTTTTTATTGTTTCTTTTTCTTTTTTTTCTTCAGAAATCCATTCTCATCTCCATCCATTAAATTTTCTTACTTTTAATGTCATCGTGCTTACCACAACTCCACCTTCCTTTTTGTATTACTATTTAGTTTTAATCTCTTTCATTTTAAAATTTTATGTTAATATTTTGTTATCTTTCACACAATTTAATAAACCCATTTCATTTCAAGATGAATAGTAGTATCATATAGTTTTTCTAAATTCGAGCTCAATTGAGTTCTTTAAATTTTTAGGGAATTAAATGATTATTTTAAAATTATCATTGCTAATTTTGAATTTATATGAAAATGGTTAGTTTATGATACCTGCAAACTTTTGAATGTTCTTAGAAAAATAATTAATTTTTTTACGTATAATTCAATAAAGTCTAAAAAATAATTTTAATTCTATAATGAATTTGGCCATAAGAAGAAAAAGGAAAAAAATGGTAGTATGACTCAATTTGACATGAGGTGTAGTAGGTGAAGAGAAATAAAGAGAATGGAGGAATGCATCACTTTGAAAGTTGAAAGTAGAAGGTGGGAGATGAAGTGAAATTTAAGACAGATAAAAATTAAAAGTCAAAAAGCAAGAGAAAGAGAAATAAAGTTAAAAGATAAAGGAAAAACTAAATAAAAATACATTTTTATTAAATTAGCACGTGTCATGTAGTGATTGGTGTGTGAATACACTTGCTTCTTAAAATTTGGGGCTGATCGAAAAATGGTATGATAATGTATGTTCAAAATTGTTTAGTGGGGTAATAGAACAATTGCAAAGTAAAAGGTTCTTTTTGCAAATCTGAGAAAACATCAGTGATGACTTTATGTCTTTTCTCTTTTTTAGAACATAACTTCTTCCGATGGTTTGAGATTAATTTTCAAAACTTATCTCAAAGACTCTTGGATATCAAAATTTACTCTCTTCCTATATTGTGAAAGCATTTACTCTTTAACTTGAAATCTAGCTCAAAGGCTCTGTTAGAAATTGGTGTTTGCTTTCCTGTTTAAATGTGAAGCAATTAAATCTTTGAGAATATATAGTCCTAATGTACTCTTTATATGAAACGAATTTCAATCATTACTCTTTAATCAACTCCAAACTCAAGTCTTAGAACAATGTTAAAAATTTGTAAAAGACTTTTGGAGAACTCTATGAACTTGTCTTGATTTGACTCTTAACTTTTCTTAAATTGGATTATGGATTCAAGGTTTATGATGTCATGTTTATGGATGTTTTTATGATGTTTAGACTAACCTTAAGTTGTAGAAATCAACTAGAAAACTTAGGTGCATTTCTAGGGAACTCAAGTAGAAAGAAGTGGTAAATAGTGAGAAACTTGGTATCCTTGGTACTCTGCATGGCGCGGGGCCAGACCCAAAACTTCAGTGCCGGGATTAGGGCACATTGTCTGGTGCGGCGCCCCAGATACCAAACTTTAGCCCCCAAAGTGGGGTGCTCTACCTGGCTCGACGCCCCAGACCCCTTCCCATAAAATCCCAAATTTTTCTTGCTCATTTTCAACTCTAAACCCTCTAGATTTGATTGGTATCTTCTCCAAACTTATATTTGAATACATAACCAAAATATGAAAGAATCTACTCAAAATGATATCTAAATTCATGAATTTAAATCAAGAACTGCTGAACAACTTCAGCAATCAAGAATCCAATAGAAACTTCAACAAAATCCATCAAGAACTAAATTTCCATACTTTGAAGAACGTAAATTCACTAAAATAAATCATGATTTACTCTTGGGTTAAGAACGCTATGTCATCTCACATACCTCATAGGGATTAACCCTTGGCAAAATCCACAAACAATTCTCCAAGAACGCGACAATTCCTAATTTCTTCTCCTTTTGTCTCCTCTTTTTTTTTTCTTCTCTCAAAAGCCTAACTTTATTTTATATTGTGTAAACTGAATCAGATCAGTTAGACCCTAATCAATTCACTAAAAACAAATTAAACCAATTGGGTATGGAAAGACTAAAATACCCTTTCAAAATCTAGTTTTGATTTTCCTTATCTACAACGCAATTTCGTATGGGCATATCTCCCTCATACGAACTCTAAATTGGGAAAAATAAGTGTCATTGGAAAGATTATTCAAATATCTTCCCTATAATACCTTGTATCACACCCAACGCATCCCAATCTAGGATTTATGATTGTTTGAATTTGACACAAAAGTCATACTTAACTTAACTTGGTCAAACTTTCTAAATTTAATTTTGGATTTTACTGAAATTTTAACCTATGAAGGGGGTGATTAGATGTTTGAATAAAGGGAAGACCAGTACCTGATATGTGGGTCTTTACAAGTTCTTGAAAAAGGGTTGGTAAAGTGTCTTATGAGTTAGAGTTTCCAGTAAAACTAGCAGCAATCCATCCAGTCTTTCATATTACCTTGTTGAAAAGATTTATGGGTTATCCAGCATCCATAGTACCATTTGAGAGTGTATATATGAAAGATAGTATTACTTATGAAGAGGTTTGAGTTGAGATTCTTTACTGTCAGGTTCGAAGGTTGAGAAACAAAGGAGTCGCTTCAGTTAAGGTTTTGTGGAGGATTCAGTCCGTAGATGGAGCTAGTTGGGGAGTAGAAGCATCCATGAAGGCCAAATATCCTTACATCTTTCCTTTAGATTGCATTATAGCATAAGGTAATTGTTCCCTCACAGTCCATCGGTTAATCATGCATAAATTCATACTTAGTATTTTGTTCCTTCAATTAGTCTTGCATTGTCAGTGTATTTTCATGTTCTTGGGACTTAGTTTAGTCAGATTTAAGTTTCTAATACCTAGTGATGGGGATATTAACTCTTTCCCTCCATATTTAGATAGTTTATTATTTATTCAAGCATGAATGTTACCAAGGGGAAGATAATGTAACACCCCAGATTCTAAAAGGATAGAAATTCAGAATTTCGGAACTGTAGGTGCCACCGATGGAGGCCACCCAAGGATCCTAGGTGGGACCACGATCCATGGTTCAGACTCTCAAGAATTGTAAGAAATTTCAGCTAATCCAGAACCACACCAGGACATACAGACCATTTGTAGGATCACAGTTCGTGGTTCAAACTTCCCAAAACCTATCCTTTGAAGGTCCGTGGTTCAGACTCCCCAAAACCACAAGAAAGTTTTGCTATGTCCAAAACCATGCCAGGACGTATGGACCATATGTAGGACCCAATTCATGATTTGGGTTCCCAAGAAACTACCCTCTTAAGTTAAACGACGGCTAAGAAGGACGAACCATAGGTGGGACCACGGTCAGTGGTCCAGGTCCGTCATTGGCCCGTACAATTTTAAGTCAGGGCTCGTTTGTTCTTTTTATCTTATGCCTTGGACACATAAACTATGTCTCTTTGTGGTTTTAGATTAGTAATTTAATCAGACCTAACCCTACCAAATTAGTTCTCCCAAAAATTGATCAAACCAATAAAAAGAATAGAGAAAGAATTGCAAAAATCCTCTCCAAGAACGCAACAATATTCCCTCAATTCCATCCCCAAAATGGAAATATTTATTTGTAGATATTGGCACCAGGTATGTGGGATTTCACTAGTGGGTTCCTTCGCCTATTAGGTACCTAGAGTTCAATCAAATTCTTGATTCCCTTTATTATGTTTAGACATAAGGTTTCTAGAACTTCAAGTTATTACTGTGATATAGCTGTTTGGTTCATTCAAATCAAAATATTACCTTTTCATAACCATGTTGCTTATTTTTTGCATGAAATTCATAACCTTAGTTGTGAAAATTGTTTAGTTCATAAATTACACTTGCTAGATCACTTTATACAAAAATACATACATTGCTTTACAAACGTTTCATTATCAGTACTAAATGTTATATTTCAGAATCTTGATTTATCCATTTTAAATTCAGTTATATTGTATTGTATACATTCTAATTAGGAGTCTACTTAATACGGAGTAGAGTAGGGTCGTCATCCTCGTAGTCTCTTAACTATCTGTCTATGTAGGTTAAGTCCTCTTAGTGGGCATCGTATTTATTGATCACGTCAATCACACCTTTATACCCCTCAAAAATTATATTTTATCCCCTCAATGAGGCATACATCAATACTAGCTCAAATAGTAAATTTCTACTGCATTTGACTGGGTTATCAGTTGAATTTCAGTATACAATCTCAATATGTTATGAACTTAGTCATTGCATTCAGTTTAGTGACGAGTCTTATATTTGGACTCATTTAGGGATTTATTTGTATAGGTTTAGTATCCTCAAATTCTTATTTGGTGCCAATAAGTGATGTAAAACCCTTGATTTCCAGGTATATGGATCTAGGAACAAAGCAAGGACACTTAATTGCAAAAGGGAACAAAACAAGGTGAAAGAATAAAGAAAGACAAGCTTGGTGATCGCATAGGTCACGTGGCGAGTCGTTGAATGGCTGTTTCACCGCCTAATGTTGCACTGTGCAAAGCCTTGAAGGAAAGTACCAAGATGGCAAGAGAAAAGAGCAGTCGGCGGATGGACGAGTGGTTCCGCAATGCACAGTAAGGTCGCCCAAAGTTAAAGACCTTGAGTTTGCTGAAGGCCGAGGCAGAAGGGTGATTAAATGACCAAAAAGGAGGATCACCGAGTGGTTCGGCGATCCCAACTTACTTCACCAAGTGACTCTTCACAACACATTTTTTATGACTATGAATACATTTTTTACTATTTAGTTTAGTATGAATTTTTTCGCAATTAACATTTTTTCATATCGAATTGTTGTTATTGAAGATAAATTTTCTATACTTTCCTTTAGCTTTAGAGGATTGAAGTTTTTCACTTTTGAAAAATTGGAAGTGTGTCTTTGATATTCATTGATTTTACACATTGTAAAGATTAAAATAATTTTACCATGTTAATGGAAACTCAATTTGGTAACAATTTTTATATTTTTATGATGTGTAGCTAAAATCCCAATTCTTTGGGTGTGATTATGTTATTATGGGCTGATTTAGTTTATGGGCATTGCTAATTGTTAGTCTATATTTTATTTAGAAGCGAGTTCAATCAATAATAGTGTTTTTGTTATGAAACTATATGAAATTAGAAGAAGAAGAAGAAAGTAGGGAGAAGAGAAAATACTTCTTATATCTCTTGAAGTATATTCAGGATTCATAGATCTTTCACCAATCTTATTTACAAAGAATGAAAACCCTTTATTTATAGGTAAAATCTTACTTGGTCCCCAAGTAGGATTTTCTAACCATATCCTACAAGGACTCCACATAATTAGACATTCACTATAACACAAATTGTTTATAACACTCCCCCTTGAATGTCGGTAGATTATGTGCCTCGTTAAAAACTTACTAGATAAAACCCAGTGGGAAAAAAATCTAGTGAAGGAAAAAAAGTACACATATCTAATAATACGCATTATGGATGCCTCATTAAACACCTTACAAGGAAAATCCAGTGGGACAAAACCTTGTGAGTGAAAAAGAGTACATCGCGTATTAACTCCCCCTTATGAGAACATCAATTCAGAGACTAGAATCTTCGTTTTCCAAGCTTGTGCACCATCTTCTTGAAAGTTGCAGTTGGTAGAGACTTGGTGAAAAAATCAACAATAATATTACTTGAACAGACCTCTTGCATGTTGATATCACCATTCTTCGGAGCTTATGAGTGTAGAAAAACCTTGACAAAGTTTTCTTCTATCTGCTTTTATAAATCTTCCCTTCAGGTCAAAGATTTCTGCAAGTTCTTTACTTCAACTTCTTTAAGCAAATAATCTATTGCCAAGAGTTCCAATTCTAGTCATCAACTTGCATAATAATACTTGTATATGCTCTATGCATTTTGAATCTATTTAATCCTTATGAGGATGATAAACAAGTTTTTCAAAACTTATATATGCTTTAGATTTTGAACCCATTGAATATTTTCATATCAATTTTGTCAAGTAACAGCATTTAATATTAGATGTATGACATCTTCTAGTGCCTAGATTGCAAGTCAAATAAGCTTTACGCTTACCAAGATGCACCATTCCACATTTTACTTGATAATTATTTCTACACAAGTATTATTTAATAAATGTAGAATTCATATCCTCATAATCTTTTACAATATTGCGCGCTATTGTATCAAAGATATCGTCAACGATATATCATTTTGTATCGATTCAAAATACGACAAACTTATTTAGATTTCATCACTTCATTATTTTTAGGTAGCTACCCATCTCATGAGGTTTCATAAAGTGTTATGTCGTAGGCTCTCCAAGAGCACATTATTTTCTTATTATGATCATTTTGATCCTTTGATCCTGTCCCATTTCAAAGATTATTTTAATTAGATGTGATTAGTCTATCATGCTTCATGCATGTCATAGACTCTATTGGACATTCAATAGGAGTATTTAAAACTTTTGTGTTGCTTCTAATCTACCCCTTATGTTAGAGAAACTAACATATATTTTAATCTGTCGAAGAATCTATCTTTGTGCATCATAGTATATTCATCGATTATATACCATATATCAAAATAATCAGATGAAAAATATTTGGTCCCCGACCATAAATCAATTTAAAGAAAACTTGATCATAATTTATCGGTCTGATGCGTACAATTACTTTTGTATGCAATATCGTATTTCATATCAACATATGAAACTTTATTTTCATAAGCAATGATTCACTATGTGAGACATTTAATGTCACATCATCTTATATATTTATCAATATTATCAAGATGAATCATTTTAATTTCATATTCTGAAAGTTGTGCTTTTAGCTCAATTATCTTGCACAACAATTCTATGAATGTCATACTGCAAGTTGACAACAAACGCACATGTGATTATCTTATTGATGCATCTTCATCATATCACATGATAGGTGAACGGACCCATATTCACCTTTTATACTTTTCAGAATTTAGGAATTTAGTCCTAACTTTAGTTGATCCAATCAACTTTATCACGAGGACAAACAACGTAAAGAATGCTGGAAGAATCTTCTAGTTTTTCAATGTATGTCCATTACTCAGTATGCACATCTTTGGGATGACCAAATTATTCATGCCAACTAATAAAAATATTAGTACTCGTAAACTCCAAGTTTACTACGCCATGTGCATTTTGTTTTAGTAAAGTTCTGATTTACTATTATATGAGTAAATTTCAATTTTATTACTCCAAGAGTAATTTTTCAAATTTATTTCTTCTCAATTACTTCACCCTTTAGGTGAGTCATCATCCCATCATTGAAAAAACTAATCTGAAGAAAATTGTGCATGTAACATATTATTTGTGCCAACATTTTTGCAAACATCAAGTTGCGAGATAATAATAGGCACACATGAGACCATATAGAAAAAACATTTATTAGGACCATTAAGTCTAAACAATCCACTAGGTGGATGACTAGTTCCACAAATATTTGTATACGTTCCTAGAATGCAGAGAATTCAATCTCAACTTTTGTTTATGATGGTCTCACAATTACCTTGCCTTGCTAACAATCATTACAAGAAAATTCACGTCTAGCATGGTGGTCTATCACCTCATTCACTCTAAAGAATGGATCTGTATTTTTACCATTTATCAAAGGCTCTCATTCTTCATGAATGGAACACAATCATCTAAGTACATCAAATTTTGATAACTTAGTACATCATTCCATATTCATGTGCATCATTTAATCAATTGTCTTCTTTTAGACATTTATGCACTGCTACATTCACTTTGGGTAATGGATCTGCTTTAACGAGATATATTTCATGACTAATTTTATCAAAAACTCATTATTTCCTTAGTCATCATTATATCATCAATATGGTGCATTGAGACTCAAACCCAACGTCTTATGCCATAAATCAATAAGGGACTTGAATCCAACATCTTTCATCAAAAAGCATCAAGACTTCGGATGTCTTACCCTCTTGGTGCGATTGGACGTAAATCCATCGTCTTATTCTTTTGGTGCGATAAAACTTAAATTTATCGTCTTGCCCACAATGAGGCTCAACCTCAAGCCTTCAAAATAATTTAATTTTATCACTTTTGATGATCATTAATATGACCGTACATTATAATTACACACAAAATCAGATTGTTGATTCATCATAATCAACATTATTAGTTAATAAATATAGCTTAATAGATCGCATACCTCATATAAAGGTCAAAAACATACCTTTAACTAAATTGTGCTTATTCAATTGTTAAAATAAATTAAGAAATTTTTCTTCCCAATCGATTAAAATTAAACGTATAAAAAGTCAACAAGTCTCTTAAAATACTTACTTTAGATGGTATCTCAAGATCTGTCACATAAATAATTATAACATAAAGATAAATCATACCTTGAAGATTTAAGAATCTTATTGCATAACTTATGCAAGATCTCTTTGGCACTTTTTCCATCTTCTTCGAAATTCTTTAAGAATAGAACAATCGTGCTGATAACGTGTTATGAAACTATATGAAATTAGAAGAAGAAGAAGAAAGTAGGGAGAAGAGAAAATACTTCTTATATCTCTTGAAGTATATTCAGGATTCATAGATGTTTCACCAATCTTATTTACAATGAATGAAAACCCTTTATTTATAGGGAAAATCTTACTTGGTCCCCAAGTAGGATTCCTAACCATATCCGACAAGGACTCCACATAATTAGACATTCACTATAACACAAATTGTTTATAACAATTTTAATTTAATAATTTTAGTTGATAATGCAAATATACTCTTATGTTTTTGGCTTGCTCGAGTGAGAGGTTTTTAAATTGAGATTATTGATTGATGGTATATGTGTATTGGGTTTTCATGATTTCAGCTCGAGAGAATGAGTCCTTAATCCTTTTCCACGTATTTATCTCAAAAGATTGAATGAACTACGATGCAGTCTAGGCTTATTTTGCATACTTGTCGATGTTCGAAAGAAATCCACTTGAGTCAGGGTAATTTGTTCGAGAGAAAGTTTAGCTTCTCTATAGCTAGCTTACTCACTAATATTTTACTATTTTCTAATAATTTCAATTATCCGTTTGTATGTATTAGCTTATAATAGAATCAAATCCCAAGAACATGTCTCGTTGTTGTTATTTTGTATTGTTTGGTGCTGTTGTAGTCGATATTCAAACTCTAAACACACTTGACATTTGTGTGACCCCCTAATTTGGATAACGTTTTCATTTGAAAACTTATATTCCCAGGTCTTATTTAAACATGTTTAGACTTTATCATTGAATTGTAAACATGTACCTCTCCCTGTGGGGTTTCATCCCAACTCACTTAGTTGGGTTATATACTGATTAACAACTGTTAAAGCTTAGAATTGGATGAAGTGTCTTTGAAACGTCATTAATCAAAATGGTGTTGCTGCTGTGGAGTGGTGTTGTTTGAAATTCTTTTAGTGAAGTTGAATTTTGTTCTCTTTAGTGTAGTTGAATCTACTTACTTTTAATTCTTGTTTCCACGTTTCTTGTATAGAACAAAAGAAAGGAACATGTCTTGTAGCAATGTTAACCAAGTGAGCCACCCTCCCGCGAATATGATGATTCATAAGGATAATATCCTAAGTTATAGGAAATTAGAAGGTAAATCAATCCATGACTTGCGGTTCAGATTTAGGACACTATTGGTGCAACTCCCTACTCATGTAATCTCAGATAAGATGCTACTGGACTACTTCTATAGAGGTCTAGGTGCTTAGAATAGAGTAGTGGATGACCAAATTTCTCCAAGTGGTATCACACGACTACCCTATGCAATAGCAACCTGACTCATTCATCATATGACCAAGACCAACAATGAGACAGACAAGGACTAGGTATTGGCTACATTGTTGACTCAGCTAGACCTCTTGAGCAGAAATATCATGGAATTGGAAGTACCGTGCCAAAAGAAAGATAGAAACATTCCCTCTCGCGAGTGTAGAAAGTCCAAAGATTACGAGAGTGGACAAGTAGGCGAGATACTCTCACTCATTCTCCACAAAGACGAAGAATATGAGAATGTAATGAAAAAGATAAAAGAGAATGTCTCACTACTGAATTAGAAAAATTACTTCCCAACCCATATCCATTCAGCTACTAGTGACCCAAATGGGTCATTTATGGTTTGATCTCCACCCTATGAGTGAAGTCTTAATAGGGACTTGCATCGTGGCACGACGTTAACTAAGGCACTTCTTAGGAGACAACATTTGATTTCTTTTGGTGTTTAAAATAATCATGTGTTGATTTTTGCAAGTTGAAGTGTAAAAAGTATTTGAAAAAATGCAGGTTCGCAAGTGAAAGACCCAGTAGATGAGTCACCAAAACGGTTGGTGACTAAGACATTAACTGCTGTTGGACTCTTGAAATTTTGAACTTCGAGTTTCTAAAACTAGACAAGCCCATGGAATACTTGGTGAGTTACTGAATAGGTCGGTTATCGCAAAATAGTCCACCCTCACAACAAGTGGAGGTCCTTTAAAGATCAGCGAGGTAAGTGACCACTCGATGTGCGCCGAGTTGTTTGGCAAAAAAAATTGATGTCGCCGAAGGGAGAGAACCACAAGGTTTGAAAGGCAAAAGGTTTAGTATTATTAGACTTTTTCACATTTCCTCACTTTATACTTCACAAGATCAGAGCTGCACTATATTTTCCTTTGTTTATACCTGTAAGACCACGTACTAACTAGTAACACCTAGCTAAGGCTTGACTAAATGTAGTAGGTTGAAATAGAGCCTAACATGTTATTTTATAGTTAAAAACTTGTTTAAATGATGTAAAATTCTATGAAAGTTACTTTTATGGTTTTAGAGGTCAAACGACAACAAACACCATGACGTACGGAAACTAGTCATTTGAACTAGTGAGTTGTAGGGGTCTTGTCGTTGAAGTTTTGAGTGTTATTTGAGGGTGAAGACTTGTATATGTAACCCTAAAACCTATATGGACAATTTTAGGGTCCAAAATTCTGAGTAAGAACCCCCAAGGACAACCTAAGGGATCCTTGAGAAGGATCCAACCTTGGAACCAAAAGCTGCAAAACAAGAAGCACTTAAGAAACCTCTAACTATGGCTAGTAGACTTGTCTACAGACTGTAACTCACGATTATAATTTTGGAGTTATCTTAATGAGTTTAAATCCACAAAGGGGACTCTCAGGATAAAATAATAGAGGGACAGAACTAGGTTGTAACTCCACTTATGATATGTAAGTGGAAGCTCGTAAGTGCTGCCAATTTCCTGCCTTCTAGTTTTTATGTTGGTGACTGGGAACCAAGTTGGTAAATTAATGAAGGGCTCGTGGGTGTTGTCCGTTTATTTTATTAATAGCCTTTATAAGCTAGCAATACCCTAAACTAAGCCTTCAAAATAGTCTCCAAAACAAGTTCCCTAAAAAGAGATTTATGTTTTATTTATGTTGAGGTCAACTTCAAATGTACATATCTCATATATAAAAATGAATTAGGTGTTCCATTACCTATCCAGTTTAATATGTCTGAGTCCTCTTTCAAACACCACCGAGTTTTTCCTATTATGAACTTGTTGTAAAACGTTATTCCCGAAATAGTGAAGCATTGTCATGACTTACGAAGGGAAGTGACTAACATATCCCTAAAAGTTATGCCCGAAATGTTATGCCCGTTATATTCGAAATGTTATGCCCAAAGTTTTACTCCGAGAATACCCCTAAATCATAATGTTTCTGGAATAATAGGCATAACGGGTTACTCTGGGAATACCGCTAAATCATAACTATCTTTATCCCCAAAGTTTCTCCAAAACTCTTCTCACAAAAACCTCCATTGAAGATAAAAAAGAATATCAAGTAAATATTGAAGGTGGAAGCTTTTTTAATGGGTTTTCATGGATTTCTAAGACTAAGGTATGTGTGCCTTTTATTCTTGGTTAGGTATCACCAAGAAGACCTTTCAACTATGTTTTCAAATTCCCCAAATTCTAGGTTTTTATCCAAAGTGTGGGTCACCTTCTAAAAACATTTCAATTGATAAATTATGATTGTATTGATTAGATATGTTAAATTATGGATGAATTCATGGTTCATTGATAATTTTTGAAGAAATTACCAGAAGACCCATGTTGTTTCCCCTTTTCTCAACTATAAGCCCTTATATGGATTGATTGATGGGTATAGATTGATAATCTAGAATCTCTAAATTGATTAGGTGATTTAACTATGAATTTTCTCTACCTCACACTCTACTCCTAATTTTTAGGGTTAGGTATTAATGGGTGACCTTAGAACTAGATTACCTACACTTTTATTGATTATAAATGAAACTTAATGACATGAATTGACTTGATAATGACCATATTAGTTCTGTTGTTTATTTATGATGTTCTTTTATCTAAAGTGCCTAGTCTAAGATGATATAATTTATCTTGACTCTTGTCTTTGAAGGGAAACCTATGAAGGTATGATATGTTGAACTTTGTATAGTACGAACGGTTTGATCCACTTATGGTGGAGGTGCTTACTGTTGATGCATGTTGAATTGTATGTGGTTTTAATACGTAAGGCCTCTACTATATAAACACTTATATGAGTGTATGATTCTCTATATGCCATAAATAATTTACTTGAATGATGAATGTATTCATGTCTATTGTAATAAATATTAGATAGGTTGATCTACATGGTCTAAGATCCTTAAATACAATATATATGCATTTTGCATAAGTTGGACTATGATGTAGTTGTTATTCCTTTTAAAGGGAAGCACCTATGATGATAATTTTCTTGTTGTTCCATTGTAAGGACAATTATGAATACACATAAACTCCATGCATAAATATGAACATGATATTTTTATGGTATCAATTGAAAGGCTAATTCTCATATGCACCTTTACATACTATTAAGCATGAAATGTAGATGATGATGAAGATATGACTATGATATGAACATGAATGTTGTGAGATGATTATGGTAGTGTTGTAATGTTCAATAGAAGGCAATTCTCATGCACACTATATGACTGTCATATGAAAGATGTATTCTTACATGATGTTGGTTCTAACTGAAATGACATCCTCATGTTGTAACCATTGAGCTAAATAATATATATAAGGCATACTTTATAAGCTAATGATTAAGTAAATGCTTAAAGTACTTTAAAATGGGGATTGATCTTAACACCGAGTAAGCATGAAAATGAGAAGTGTTCCTTCAAAAATGAAGGGAGGTTCACACTATGATGACTCATGAGATGGAAACTATAAAACTATGAAGAATAAATAGGGCTTCTAGTAGCAATGTCCTTGTTCTATAGTTACATACCCCTGTAGGTATTAGATAGTTGATCCACCTAGACTCTATCATGAATGTTATGCCCTGCCTTGGCAAGTAGGACACCCTCTTTTCGGTGTGAGGGGTTGACACTGGATCCATATAGCTTACATGGTCTATTTTGGTTATGGAAAACTTTCCCGAATGCTCAATATGAATGAAGATAAGAGAATGAATTATAACTAGGCTTCTTGAGGGATACTACTTCGTATAGGTTATGGTTGTGGACGTTATGTATGCATTGCACAAGTGTGTATTAAGAGAGGTTCTTGGGAGAGTTCTTCATGCATGGATACTTATGAATGAGGTTATGATTGGTTTACTATTTATGATGATTAATAAAGTATGTGACTATGTTTATGACTTCTTGATGGTTTGCTTAGTATATATGGGGGGGGGGGGGGGGGGTGACTTAATATGTACATTCCACATGTGAACTTGAAAGGGGGTCATGGGAGGTATCTTTATGATATAATGTTAATTGAACTCACGGTTCCATTCCATTATGATGATTAATAAATTGTTGTATTCTCTGTTTGAGTTATTACTATGAGTGAATTTCCTTATAATTCAAGTAATATATGTATGATTATATTCTTATTAGTGACTTTTGACTATATTGAGGTCGAAAAGTGAAGTGCATTTCTAAGGTAGTTTCAAATGAGTGCTTTGTAGGCTTGGTATTATAGGATGCCAACAACACATTGCAAAAGTATTCCCTTGGGGTTACTAAGGTAATGGATTTACTATTGAATTATTTTTAATGTGATGTTGGCTTATGTTGCACATTATAAACGCATGAGAGTTACCATATATGGAGTAAGTGTTTCTTAAGGGTTGTTGATGTAATATCTTTTTAATAATGAGTTTATCTTTGTATTTGCCTTGTATTAGTTTATGATTGGAGACTATGTATTTTTGAGATTGGGATGTGTGTTATGTTCATGTTGGAGACTATGCTTGTTATTGTATTGATATCTCTTATGTTATAATGAAATGTATGTGAGTTGCCTTCTTGGTTGCATTCTCCAACTATTGCCAAGATTATGTTCAAAATAGCACAAAACATTATTTTATATGAAATGTTCCTTTTAAAGCATGTTTTGAATTTTTTATGCACGATTTCCATACTTAGTATGTTTTCGTGCTAACCCCTTCTTTCTATATTTTCTACAAAGTGTAGGGTTTGGAGAGGTGATGTCCAATACTTGGAAGATAGGATTATAAGGAGCATGGGAATGAAGACTTGGGGAGTCCTTATAGTTTCAACGATGAACCTATCTAGTTCACTTATGTCTTTGATTTAAGTTTTTAGATTATGGAAGGGTTGTGTCCCTATGTTGTATTAAAAGAGTTTAAGTGTAAATGTCATTGATGGTTTGAGACAAGTGTTATAGATATTCTTTTATTTTTCGGTTGTTACAAAAAAGTTTTAAATTTTCTTCTATTTTTATATTCTTTGATGTTCATGAAATGATAAAGGCTTGTATAAGACCTCTTCGAGGTTTACTATGTCGTGTTACACTACGGGGAGCGTAGGGTCTTGAAAAATTTGGTATCAGGGGTCATCGGTTGAGTCGCGACACATCTATTAGTGAGAGGCTATAAAAAGATATAAAACTTAACTTCTTTATTCTCTAAGTCGTGCTATAGATCTTCGAGTTTTGTCTCTAATCCCTGCTCTGATTATCTTTAGGTTGTGACGACTTGAAGGGCTTCTACTTGAAGGAGCGAGGGAGAAAGGTTGGTTGTGCTACCAATTATGGCTATGTGACTTGGAGATTTGAGGTAATAGATTGGAATATTGTATTTAGTGTGAATAATGCTTCATACTTGCCTTTGTGAGTAGACGATTATTTATAAGAACTTGGGTAGAATTAGTCCCAAGGGGAAGATAATGTTCCTACCTAGCAAGGTAATAGTGAGGTCATGTTTGGTTGATGATAGAACCCGTATTGTAAAATTGTTATTTCCCAAATGAGCCTATCCAAGAGTGGGAATGGGAAAAATTCGATGCCATAAGTTGGATTATGTTGTGTTTTAAAGTTGACTTTGAATGATGCCTAGAGATTTTGAATAAGTAAACTCCTCTAAAGGAGGGTTCTAGTGAAATCCTCAATGGTTTAGTATCATGTTGTGTAAGGAATGTGATGATTTAGTTATGAGTTGCTCCAACCTTAGAATTTAAGGGAATAATGTTGTAAAGAGTTTATTTAGGCTTACCCAAGTGAGGGATAATGTGCTTAGATGGTAAGGTCATTCAGTGTGCTTGA
Source organism: Solanum lycopersicum (assembly GCF_036512215.1). Taxonomy (NCBI): domain Eukaryota; kingdom Viridiplantae; phylum Streptophyta; class Magnoliopsida; order Solanales; family Solanaceae; genus Solanum; species Solanum lycopersicum. The sequence goes on along the minus strand of NC_090804.1, from coordinate 51,849,436 downwards.
TGTTCATGAATAAGGCTTGATTGAAATTTCCCACTTATAGAATCACTTTGGTGATGGATATCCAAAGTTGAGTGTTCTAGATGTTCATGTTTGGATTTAGTTGAAATCCTCACCTTATGTGGCTTAGTAATTCTGAGCAACTTAGAACCGGAGAGGTAGACTGATATACGACCTTGAGTGTTATCCTAGCGAAGGCCTTAGAAAGGGATGCTACTATGGTTAACTTGGGAGACTTTTTGGATGTGAGTGTTAATGTGATTACGTATTCTAGTATTACCTTATCTCGTATGATGCCTTATGAGGCTATGAGTCTTAGAGTTCTACAGATGACTTAATAGAATACGACACTATTTTAGGTCTACAACAACACCGATTCTGGACTACGCTTGTAAAGTGTCGTCTAAAGTAGTTTTGGGAATATTTTTAAAGTGTAGCCAAAAATTTTAGCTTTTATCTACAATAATATTAGAAACACTTCAAAAGTATACATCGAATAAGCTACACTTTATAAGTGTTGTTGCAATATGATATAATTGGCAACACCTAGTTACATATATGGCCACACTTCCAAAATGTCCTGTTTATATAATTTAAAAACAACACCTTATAAGTGTTGCCTAAAATTTTTTCTCTAAAGTATTATATTCCCTAAAATATTTTTAACTCTCCCTCCCATTTTTATTGGCCAAAAAACTGAACTTTAGTGAATCATAAAACATTATATTTTTGAGCTTCCCCTTTGACTTCAATTTTATTTTTCACACTTTCTCCTTTCACTGATCAAGGAAGGAGATGATGAACAACTGGTGAAGAGAAGTGAAGAGAGCTACTCTTCTGTGATTTGGGAAAACAAGACCTGAAGAGTTGCAGTCATCGAAGAACTGAGCTGAAGAGTAGAAGATCTGAAGTCACTAATAGTTCAAGTCATCTCTCCGATAACGATTTCTTGAAGATTAAGTACGATTCTCTTTTTCAATGCCTATTTGGTCAAGAATAAGTACTAAAAGTTTCTTCCTGTTAGCTGAAGTGGTTGTTTCTTTGTTTTGTGTTTAGAAGGAATTGGAAACTTTGGGGTTGTTGGCAAGATAATTAAATGAAGTTAAACAGTCTCTCTGTCACACTTTTCTCTCCAATTTCTAACAGAAGAAAAGGATTTCAGACTGATTTTGTTTGAATAGGGTTTATCGGGTAAGAACTTCTATTTTTAAAGTCTAAATTTTAGCTTTAGGCTTTGAATATTTTTGTATTCTTACACGATTTATGAGTGTGTGGCTAGTATTATAGCTTCATTAGTTGATTTTTGGGACTATAGCTCGTATTTTAGCCTTCCTATATAAACCTCTTTTTCACTTTTGGTGGTTGGAAAAAAATTGGGATTTATTTAAGGAACAAATTCAAGGCAAGAAGAGTTAAGTGTCGAAAAGAGTCATATTTTCTATTTTGTTTTGCAGATCAGTTTCCCAAATTTTGTTCCAGTTTGAGATTCTGCATGGATTCTCATCTATATTTTGAGATTCTACCTGGATTCTTATCTATCGTTAGTGCTCAAGTTTCGCAGTGATGATCATTTCCCTGCTCTTCCCTTTCTAGTTCATTGCCCGAAGAAAGGTAATGTCGTTTTCCTCGTAGTACTCTTTCGCCTCTTTTTATATTTTAAGAGTGATATTGTGACTGTCTGAAAGTTGTTATAATGAGCTTGTTTTTTCAATTTGATTTATCTTTTAGTTGATATTGATTCAATATGAGATTTGTGTTTCTTAATTAGTTACTTTCGTGGGTCTGATGTAATATTACTTTAAAGATTCAACAATTTGTATTCATTGTTGTTATTCCGCTACTTTTCATTCAATGTTTTATTTTGTTGTTTCTCTTCCTGATCTTGCTCTTGGAATGTCCCTTAGCCTGTGTTACTGCCGAGCATTTGATGTCTTATTCGTCATTTTTCTGCATCAAGTAACACATGCTCTTGATGGCTTGTAACGCTTTTTGGTTATCTGCTTAGTTGTATGGATATAACCTCATTTGTTTGTGATGTTCGACATATCATACTAGTTTGACAACTGGAGTTACCGTGAAGGCATACTTATGATAGTTCTATTAATCATAGTTCATTCTCCAACCCCACTTTAGGCTAAAGAAAAAAGAAGATTTACAATAGTCACATAGTGTAATAGAAGTGTGGCTACTTGTGTTTTGATTTGATTTTGATTGATATTACTTTGCTCTTGAATGATGAGAATATTTGTAGGGCTTCGCGTTTGGTTGGTGTCTGTAGAAAATAACTTAGGTTGAACTTATGGAAAATGTAATGACAAAACATTCCATGAGAAGTTTAAAAAATATAGTTGTATCAATATGATGAGGTGGCAAGTCATTGTCTTGTTTCCAGATAGTTCAGTTTCTTCTTTAATGAGTTATGTATGACAGTTTGGAGGAACTAGTACCTCTGTGAAATGTTCTTTGCTCATTTGCAGTTCCTGTTTTAGCCTACCTTGTGAACAATGTCTACAGTAGATCAAATTAGTCTCACAGTCCAGTGATGAGGATAATTTCCATTGTTGAAAGGTATTGTCATGACTTTCTCCTTCATGTCTTATAGTTGGAGTCCTTTTTATTAACCTGCTTACTATTAGGTAGTAGTTATAAAGGTGAAAATTGTTAGGACATCAGTATGTATAAGTTGTGGTTTTGAGATAATTTGATTGGCTGTTTTGAGAGTCTATTTCGATGGCTAAGCCTTATTTTTCTTCTCCAGGTTGCGTATACCTCGTTGTCCAGTTTTTCCCTGCAACTTCATTTTCTATGGTTCATCTTTTTTTTTGGTAACAACTGTAAAAAATTACCATACAACCAAAAAACATTTACATCTTAAAGAGCACATGTTCCTAGAACATTTATAGGCCTCCAACAAACAGAAAAACTAATCACATTGTTACACACCATATCCATAACAGACCAAAAACCAGCTTTTAAGAAAAATCTGCAGGTGCAACACACGCTGGCCGTCGACTAACCGTAGCCTGACCCACAGTCCGTCCTGTATATCCATCACTGAAGTAAAAAAATCCCAAAATCTTAGCCCAGGAAAATTTGTCAAGTGTCGAACGATGGACGGACAACCAGTCCGTAGGTCAGACCACAGTCCGTATTCTACGACCGTCGATCAACACTCCAATTACCCACTTTCTGACAAGAACAAGGATTTACCATCACAGTCCGTAGATGGACCGTAGGTGGATGTTAGCATACATTCAAGGGGGAATGTAGTTTGGTCAACTTCAAATGATCATAACTCTTAGAAAAAATTGAGATAGGTGTTCCATGACCTAGCAAAAGATAGATAATTGAATTAGCTTTCCATAGACACTAACCTTTGTTGAAATCAGACCTTCGATTAAAATGTTATGACTGATTTAGTAAAAGACTATCGAATAGGCCCAAGCTACAGATCCAAACAACGGATCATCGATGGAATTACAGAACGTCTGTCCTGGTCGTCGTTTGGTCCAACAACAATTAATCCAGGGGTCTTTTGGTCTTTTTCCACTTCATTAAAGCCTAAGATACGTCGTTTTGACCCTAAATCATCGGATTTTAGTCTGTTTAAGCTTAGAAACATAACTAAAACTTACCTAAGTCAAATCCTTAAATCAAAAACATAAATAAAACTTACCTAAGTCAAATCACTAAATCAAAACTTAGAAAATTAGAAGCAAGAAAGGTTAAAAAGGTCAAGAACCCTAGTTCAAGAAAGCAACAAGTTTCCAGCTGTTCTAGCCCCGAAATCTATATAGTTCTCCGTGGATTTCATCTCCAAGTATGTGGGATTTTACTAGTGGTTTCATTTCTCCCATTGGGTCGCTAGTTTTCAATCAATTCTTGATTATCTTATCATGATTAAACCTAGGGTTACTTGAACTTTGATAGAACTTCATAAATTTATTAAATATATGTTCTAAATCAAATTGTAAGGTTATAATTCATTTTATTGCATGAATTTAAAACCCTATCTTTTATTTCTTTTGTTCTTGAAATACACATGCTAGGTTAGATATTTCAGCTAATCAGTTATACATGCCTCAGTTTTTAATGTATCATTATCAGATTAAATCTTGCATTTCAATTTGCATGTTGAGTTTTGAGCTATCGAGTAATTACAGAAAATTCAGACATATTAAGTTAATTACATAAATCAAATGGGAGTAGCAAATACCGAATTTGACTAGGGTTAAGCGTACCCTATATTCAAAAACTACTAGCCAAGTAGGTTGTAAGTCCCCTATTACGACAATCAATTTAATAATCAGGCCAGCATGCCTTTATACATTTGGTAGGGTATATTGTGTCCTCTTGATGGGGCTTATACATAGGACTACACATTTAGTTCATGTGGTTTTATTATAAATTATTAGTAGCTCCCACCGTTAAGTCAGAATCTCTTGCATTGACAAGTTATTAGTATTTTCAGGATTCAGTTTCAGTATGTTATAAATTGGTCATTACATTCAGTTAGCTCAAATACTCTCTATATCATGTTCATATTATTATACTTGCTTTTGTTTTTGTTCAGTTATGTTTTATTTCGGCTTTATCCTATCCTACATGCTCAGTAAATTCAAGTACTAACGCATACGTGCACTACATTTTCTCATGATGTAGGTTCAGATTCTGAGCATCCAGATCACGCTTACATCGATTCTCGAACTCCAGTTCAGCAGATTCTGTGGCGAGTCCTCATTCTTCGAGTACAATAGTCATGAGTTTCTTTCAGTATTTAGTCTTTTAGTTTTAGTTTTTGCTAGATTTAGCTGGGGCTTGTCCCAGTATTTCTAGTCCACTTTAGAGGCTATTTCCAGACATAGTTAGTTTCAGCGTATTATTGAGTTTATAACTTCTTTGTATTAAACTCATTGATTTCATATATTTCAGTCATAACATATAGGTATTCCCCATGTTTTCATTTTAAGTATTTTTATCTTCCGCAATAGTTTTTGTTATTTAGTATGCTCATGATCATGCCAGCAGGGTTAGCTTGGGATCACTTGTGGTCCTAGGTTCTGTTCCTGCATCTCTGGTATAGCTCGGTGCGTGACAAAACATGGTATCAGAGCACTAGGTTCAAGAGTCCTAGAATGTCTGAAAAGCCGCACTAAGTAGAGTCTTTTTCATGGGTGTGAAGTGCACCACATCTAATGAGAGGGAGGATACAAAGTGTTTTAGGAAAACATCACTTTCTTGTTACTCTTATCGTGTGTAAAGTATGATCTTATTCAACTCAAAATTGACATTGTACGTTTCAGATCATGCCTCCTCTTAGAGCTATCACTAGAAATGCAAATGTCAGGAATGCAAAACCAGCTCGTCTAGTCCCAAATCAAGAAGTCTCAAATGCTGAGTTCAGGAATACCATACAAATGTAGTCTCAGAGTATAACTAACCAAAACCGTGGGGTTCATGATTATGTGAATGAAAATGGTGGATCAGTAGCATCAAAAGTCATGATTTTGTTAGGATGAATCCTCTTGAGTTTAAAGGATCACAAACTAATGAGGATCCTTAGAATTTCTAGGATGAGATCAAGAAAATCTTTGGGGTAATGCAATTCAGTGGGAATGATCGGGTTGAGTTCGCATCATACCAGTTGAAAGATGTTGCTTATATTTGGTACACTTAGTGGAAGGAAAATAGGGTGCAAACACGGCTCCTATCGCTTGGAATTGCTTTAGTGAGACCTTTCTTGATTTTTTTCCCTAATATAGTTCATAGAATTAAAATTCTAAGAATTCATGAACTTAAGGTAGGGTAACATGATAGACCAAGAGCATGGACTCAAGTTTAACCAACTCTCCAGGTATGCTTCTCATATTGTTCCTGACTCCAGGACTAAGATGAATAACTTCTTGTATAGAGTGTCGGATTTGGTGAAAACTGAGTGCAGTAGTGCTATGTTACTTGGAGATATGAACATCTCTAGGCTTATGACTTATTCTCAACAGGTTAAGGGTGATAAACTTAGGGAATAGGATAAGGATAATAAGAAGTCTACGACTGGGAACTATGACTATTCTTAGCAAATATCGGGTGGTGGAAATCTCTAGCAGAGTCAGCAGAAGTTTTCAGCTCCAGCGCCTTTGTCGGCTAGTGTTCCATCCTCTAAGAACAGGTATGACTAGAAGGTTAGAGAACCAGGATCTAAGTCTCAGGGAAGTGCTTCAGGCACCAAGACTTACACCACTTGACCTAAGTGTGGTAAGAACCATCTAGGTGAGTGTCTCGCAGGAAAAGAAGAATGCTTTGGGTGCGGTCAATTTGATCATAGGTTGAGGGATTGTCCTTCTAAGCAGGGTCAAGGAGGCAGTAATGGTAAATTTAACTCTACAACTTCTGCAGCATGAGAAAGTAGCCCAACTCTGCATGGTAACTCATTTGGTACAGGTGGTGGTCAGCGCCAGAACAGGTTGTATGCTCTTCAGGGTCGCCAGGATCAGAAAGGTTCTCCTGATGTAGTTACTGGTTCATTACGAGTCTTTGACCTTGATGTTTATTCATTGTTAGATCCAGGGGCTACTCTTTCTTTTGTAACTGCTTACATAACAGTCCAATTCAGCGTTAGTCCAGAAACTCTCTTAGAAGTTTTCTCAGTCTTTACTCCAGTCGGTGACCCAGTTATAGCTGGCTTCCTTTCCTTTACCTTTAAAAAATTTGAGCCTTTTCTCTTATCAGTCCTTTTTGTCAGTTCCTTTTCGGTTAGCTACTTAGGATGAATTACACAGAGGGGTATACAGAAATTTCCCTGTCATAGTATCTCAAAAAGTCACCTCAACAGATCTTGCAGAACCAAAAATGGTAGACTTCGATGTTATTGTAGGCATTTATTAGTTACATTCATGTTATTCCTCCATTGATTATAACTAGGATTGTTCGTTTTTATTTTCCAGATGAACAAATCTGACAATAGAAGGGTAGTAGTTTAGCGTCTATTGGTCTATTCGTCTCTTACCTTAAGGCTAGAAAGATGATCTCTAAGGATGATCTCTATCATCTAGTTTGGGTTAAGGATTTTAGCTTTGAAACCCCAACTATTGATCAAGTCCTAGTAGTCAATGAGTTTCCAGAAGATCTTCCCAGAGTCCCTCCCGAAAGGGAAATCAACTTTGGAATCGATCTCCTTCTGAATACAAAGACTATTTCTATTCCTCCTTATGAAATAGCTCAAACAGAGCTTAAGGAATTGAAAGAGTAGTTGAAAGACCTTGTATATAAGGCCTTCATCATACCTAATATTTCACCATGGGGTGCAGTAGTGTTGTTCGTAAGGAAGAAAGATGGTTTCCTCAAAATGTGCATTGACTATAGACAGTTGAACAAGGTCACTATCAAGAATAAGTATCCCATACCCAAGATTTATGAGTTGTTTGACCAAATTCAGGGTGCTAGTCACTTCTAAAAAATAGACCTCCAATCGGGTTATCATCATCTTAGGGTCGAAGATAGACATTCTGAAAACATCCTTCAGAAAGAAATTGTAGTTATGCCGTTGAACTATCCAATGCTCCTGCAACTTTCATGGATTTGATTAACAGAATGTTCAAAGAGTACTTGGACTTGTTCGTTATCATCTTCATTGATGATATCCTTATTTACTCTAGGAATTAGGAATAACATGTGAGTCATATGAGAATTGTTTTATAGTCTCTCAAGGATCACCAATTATTCGCTAAGTGTAGAAAATGTTAATTCTGTTTGAAATCTGTTGCTTTCCTTGGTCACATTGTATCTAGCGAAGGGATCCAAGTGAATTCACAAAAGATAAAAGCAGTGAAACAATGGCCCAGACCTACCTCTGATGCAGATATCAGAAGTTTTTTTAGGTCTAGCGGGTTATTATAGAAAGTTCATGGAAGGATTCTCCATAGACACACCATTGACAAGGTTGACTTAGAAGATGGTTAACTTTCAATGGTTAGATGATTGTGAGAAAAGCTTTGCAGAATTGAAAACAAGATTGACTACAACTTCTGTCTTGACTCTACAAGGGGGTTCAGATGGTTATGTGATCTATTGTGATACATCTAGTGTTGGCCTAGGTTGTGTGTTGATATAGCAATATAAGGTTATAACGTCTGCTTATAGACAACTTAAGGTACATGAGAGGAACTATCCCACCAATGAACTCGAGCTTGAAACAGTGGTGTTTGCACACAAGATATGGAGATATTACTTGTACGATGTTCATGTAGATGTGTTCACCAATCATAAGAGCCTTCAATATCTGTTTACCCAGAAAGAGTTGAATCTTCGACAGAGGAGATGGCTAGAGTTATCATATGAGTGTGCATTAGCATCCTGATAAGGCGAATGTAGTAGCAGATGCTCTTAGTAGATTATCTATTGGTAGTGTAGCCCATGTTGAGTAACAAAGGAAAGATCTAGTAAAGGATATTCATAGGCTTGCTCGTTTGGCAGTTTGCCTTATGAGCATATCAGATAGTCGTGTAACAGTTTAGAATGGGGAAGAATCTTCTTTTGTAGTAGAGGTTAAGGAAAAGCAAGACAGTGATCCAATTTTGCCTGATCTTAAGAATGTTGTACGCAATTAGAGAATGGAGGTTTTCTCCCAAGGGGGAGATGGTGTACTTTGCTACCAGGGTAGATTATGTGTTCCTTGTGTGGGTGAATTCAGAAAGCATATCCTTGCAGAAGCCCATAACTCCAGATATTCTTTTCACCTAGGTTCCACTAAGATGTATCATGATTTGCGGGAAGTCTATTTGTGGAATGGCATGAAGATGGATGTAGAGGATTTTGTGAGTAAGTACCCCAATTACAATAAGGTCAAGGTAGAACATTAGAAACCATGAGGTATGACTCAACATATCTACCATTCTAGCATTCATATGGCCCCTTATTAGTCTTTGTATGGGTGTAGGTGTAGATCTCCTGGTTGGTTTGAAGTAGGTGAAGCAACGTTAATAGGGCTAGATTTATTCCTTTATGCTATGGAAAAAGTGCAACTCAGTAGATATAGACTTAAGATAGCCCAAAGTCGTCAGAAATCTTATGTAGATGGGAGAAGAAGGGAATTAGAGTTTTAAGTGGATAATTGGGTTTTCCTTAAACTGACACCGATGAAAGGAGTAATGATATTTGGCAACAAAGGGAAACTCAGTCATAGATATGTAGTCCCTTACAAGATCTTGAAAAGGGTTGGCAAGGTATCATATGAGTTAGAGTTGCCACCAGAACTAGCAGTAGTATATCCAGTCTTCCACATCTTGCTCTTAAAAAAGTGTGTGGGTGACCTAGCATCTGTAGCGCCATTAGGGAGTGTGGCGGTGAAAGATAGTGTTTGTTATGAGGATGTACCAGTTGTGATTCCTTACCATCAGGTTAGAATGTTGAGAAATAAAGAAGTCGCTTCAGTAAAGGTTTTGCAGAGGAGTCACTCCGTAGAGGGAGCTACTTGGGAAGCAAAAGTAGCCATGAAATCCAAGTATCCTTGCCTCTTTCCTTCCAATTCCACTCCAGCTTGAGGGAATAGTTCCTCATAATTTATTCAGTCAGTCATGCGTGAAGTCAGCCTTAGAATCATGTTTCCTCAGTTGTTACTTGCATTTTTAGCATATTTGCATGTTCTCGGAACTCAATTCAGTCATAAAGTCATTTCTCAGTGTTTAGTAGTAGGGTTGCAACTCTCTCCCTCTATTCCAACTAGTTTAGTCTTCATTAGAGGATGAATGTTCCCATGGGGGAGATAATGTAACACCCCGTATCCAAAACAGAACAAAAACTAGCTTTTCAGAAAAATCTACAGGTGCAACAGACGGTGGTCATCGACAGACCGTAGCCTGACCCACGGTTCGTCCTGCATATCCGTTGATGGAGTAAGAAACCTCCAAAATCTCAACCCAAGAAATTTTGTCGAATTGTTGAACGATGGACATATCGATAATCCGTAGGTCAAATTACGGTCAATAGTCTACGTCCGTTGATCCACATCCCAATTACACCCTATTTAACAAGAACCACAGTTGAACATCATGGTCCGTAGATGAACCTACAGATTGTAGGTGGAAGTTAGCAGACATTCAAGGGGGAATGCAGTTGGGTCAACTTCAAAGGATCATAAATCTTATCAAAAATGAACTAGGTGTGCCATCACCTACCAAAAAATATATAATTGAATTATCTTTCCATAGCCAGCGACCTTGCTAAAATTCGACCTCCGAGTAAAAAGTTATGCCCATTTTATTAAAGGTTTGTCGAACAGGCCCAACCTGCGGACCCAAACGACGGACCGTCGATGGAACAACAGATCGTATGTCCAGGTCGTCGTTTGGTCCGTCAGCAATTAACCCAGGGGTCTTTTGGTCTTTTCCAAACTTGTTTAAACCCTAAGATACATCGTTTTGACCCTAAATCATCAATTTTTAATACGTTTAAGCCTAGAAAGTTAACTAAAACTTACCTATGTTTAATCATGAAATCAAAACTATCAAAATTAAAAGCAAGAAATGAGAAAAAGATCAAGAACCCTAGTTCAAGAAAGCAATAAGTTTACAGCGGTTCCAGCCCCAAAATCTAATATTTTCCATTAATTTCATCACCAAGTTTGTGGGATCTCACCGTGGGTTCCTTTGCCCATATGGTCGCTAGTTTTCAGTCAGTTCTTGATTCTCTTATCATGATTAAACCTAGAGTTTCTAGAACATTGATAGAACTTCATGAATTTATTAAATATATGATCCAAATCAGATTGTAAAGTTATTATTCAGTTTATCACATGAATTTTAGAACCCTAACTTTATAATTTTTTAAGTTCTTGAATTACACATGCTAGGTAAGATATTTCACCTATTCAGTTATACATGCCACAATTTTTAATGCATCATTATCAGATTAAATATTGCATTCTGAGTTTGCATGTTCAGTTTTGAGCTATTCAGTAATTATCGAAAATTCAGACATAATCAGTTAATTACATGAATTAAAGGGAGTAGCATAATACCGAGTTGGACTAGGGCTTAGTGTACCCAATAGGTCCAGAACTACTACCCTAGTAGGTTGTAAGTCCTCTCTGTGGGCAATCAGTTTAGTGGTCATGCCAGCATGGCTTTATAACTTTGGCAGGGCATACAGGGTCCACATGATAGGGCGTCTACATTGGAATCTACATTTAGTTCATGTGGTTTTAGTATCGGTTATTAGTAGATCCCACAGTTGAGTCAGAATCTCTTGCATTGACCAGTTATCAGTATATTCAGTATTTAGTTTCAGCATGGTACAAATTGTTCATTGCATTCAATTAGCTCAGAATTCTCTATATCATGTTCAGATTATTTTACTTTCTTTTGTACTTGTTCAATTATGTTTTATGTCAGCTTTAGCCTATCTTACATGATCAGTACATTCAAGTACTCACGCATACGTGTGCTACATCTTCTCGTGTTGTAGATTCAGGTTCTACGCATCCAGATCATGCTTAGTAATAACAGATAGTATTAAATAAATAGTATAAAATAATATTAGTATTTACTGTGTACTAATCCTAGTCCTATTAGGGTTAGTTCTCCTTAATCCTAGTCCTATTAGGATTAGTAATTCTTCCTATATCTCCTATATATATCTCCCATATATTCCCTTAACACTTCAATACAATCAATATTCCTTCATGGTATCAAGAGCCAGAAAACCTAGATCTTCTTTTCTCTAGTTTTTTTTTCTCTTTAGGGCACCGATCGTTCCCTCTCTTCTCTTGGGCGGCGGTATCCATGACAACCGAGGTGGATCCTCTCGATTCACTTCCTTCTGGCGTTAAACTCCTTCTCAGGCATCTTCATGCCCTGATTCCCGAAAAATTATCAGACATAAATTACCCTACATGGAAAATCACCGTTCTTACAGCCCTTGAGGCCAATTACCTTCTCAAATACGTCGATGGAAGCACGGAACCGCCGCCGGCAGTCATCACCGCCACGGACAAATCAGAAAAAACCTATCTGACCCATGCCGTCCGGAATGCCGTGGATGGCCAGATCTGATCATGTTTGATTGCGGTCATCTCTCCCACGGTTCAGAAACACGTCCGATCCTACACAACTGCTTCAGCCCTTTGGACGACCCTCGCAACATGCTATGCATCAATTTCCCACTCTCATATTTTTCAATTGCGTGATTGTCTCCACACAATTACTAAAGGCACGAAAACTATGGTGGAGTATTTAGACGAGGTCTCCACCATCATCACAGCCCTCGACACCGTGAATGAAATCATTCTCGAAAAAGATCTTGTCATGTGCGTCGTTCTGGGGCTCCCATCAGCTTACTACTCCATTAAACAGGCGGTTCGAATCAATCCAACACCCGTTGACCTGGCTACTCTCTCCTCGTGGCTTAATAGTGAAGAAATCAACGTGGATCTAGAGAGCAAACTTCTTCTCCGAGAAGCCGCTGTTATGGAGCCGGCCACTGCCCTCACCGCAAGCCAGGACAATCGCGGGGGGCGTAGTGGCGGCCGGCAGGGGAGCCGCGGCGGCTACGGCAGAAACAGCGGAGGCCGCGGGCGTGGTGGTCGGCAGGGCAGTCATCCATCGTACGACGGTCAGCAGCACGACAGCAACAACAGCCCGCACTCCTTCGGCAGCGGCGGTCAGTCATCTTCCAGCGGCGGGCAGGGCAATTACAAGCGGGATCGTCCAACTTGTCAAATCTGTCAGAAAACAGGACATACCGCTGTTTGTTGCTGGTTTCGGTATGAGAAGAGCCGAAATAGTGATAACCGTGCCAATTATGCATCTCAAGCCGGCCCTTCCTTTGAATGGTTGTTGGATACTGGGGCCAACATGCACGTTACTTCTGATCTATCCAAGCTTAACGCTCCAAATCCATATCATGGCTCCAATGGTATTACTGTTGGCAACGGTGAGTCCCTTAATATTTCTCACACTGGCACGGGTACCATTAAAATCCCCACCGCTATCTTTCACATAGGTAACATTACCCACGTCCCTTCTATTAAAACTAATATTCTTTCAGTTCACCAATTCACAAAAGACAATAATTGCTCACTATTGTTCACCTCTAATGATTTTAAGATCCTAGAAAATACTACCAAGAGGGTGATTTTTCAGGGCCCCTGTGAGCATGGTCTGTACGTTCTTCCTGGCACAAGTTCGTCTGCCCACCCAGTTTCTGAAAGCGTTCCTGTGGCTCCGGTTGCTCTTTCAGCTGATGGCCACAGTCTGTTGTGGCACAGTCGTCTGGGTCACCCGTCTACTCAAATAATAAATTCGTTAATGTCTCAATTAGGTTTTTCTTCCATTCATGCAAACAATTGTGACTCCTGCTCAATTGCTAAATCTCATAAATTACCTTTTACTTTATCTGAGAAGCGTACAACTGCACCTTTTCAACTTATTCATTTGTACCTATGGGGTCCTACTGCTGTTCCTTCATTTGCTGATTTTAGCTATTATATTTGTTTTGTGGATGATTTTACAAAATACACTTGGTTGTACCCACTAAAACACAAATCATAGACATACACCACCTTTGTCAGTTTTGAAAAAATTGTCAAAACACAATTCAATTCTCATGTTAAACTTTTTCGAAGTGACAATGGAAAGGAATATGTAAATAACATCTTTGGCCAGTTTCTGCAATCCCTGGGAATTATACATCAAACCTCCTGTCCATACACTCCCGAACAGAATGGGGTGGCTGAGCATAAGCATCGCCACCTCATTGAAACGGTGGTTACTCTTCTACATCAATCTCATCTCCCTGTCTCCTTTTGGGTAGAAGCTCTAGCCACCGCAAACTACCTCATTAACAGAATGCCCAGTCACACCCTCTCCAACAAATCACCCTATCAACTCCTTTACCAAGAACTTCCCAATTATACCAACCTCCGCGTCTTTGGGTGTCTTGCCTACCCTTGGCTACGCCCTCATATTACTCACAAATTACAACCCCGATCCCGTCCTTGTATTTTTTTGGGCTATCATCCTACCTCCAAGGGTTATCGCTGTCTTGACCACAAACTCATAAAGTCTACATATCTCGTCATGTCAAATTTGTCTAAAATAAGTTTCCCTACGAGTCTATTTCCTCCTCCACAAATACATCATTCATTGTCGTCCTTCCCCTTTTTCCAACATACTCACAGGGTCCCTCACCACCTTCCCCCACGCCTCCACCCACTACCCAACCACCCCTTATCACCCCTTCGACCGTCACCCACGATACGCCCGCAATCACTGCCCACACTCACAACCAACCCAAACCACCCTATACCCACAACATCTCCAGCCCGATCCGTTTTGGGTCCTTCCCGGTCACCCCCGAATTACCACCGCCCATGCCACCCCCCAATACTCATCCCATGTTAACCCGTGGCAAAGCCGGTATCTTTAAACCCAAAACCTTTCAGGCTACCATACTACCAAATACACCCCTTCCCGATAGTGAACCAACAACCTACTCTGTTGCCTCAAAAAATGCTTATTGGCGTCATGCTATGGATGACGAGTTTAAGTCTTTGACTGATCAGAAAACTTGGGTTCTTGTACCTAAGCCCCATGGGTGACACCCAGTGGGCTGTAAATGGGTGTACAAAAATAAACACAATGCAGATGGCAGTATTTCCAGGTACAAGGCTCGTTTGGTTGCTAAAGGCTACAATCAGGAGTATGGGCTTGATTACTCCAAGACATTCAGTCCTGTTATTCGGCAGGAAACCATTCGCCTGGTACTGTCACTCGCCGTGCGCAACAATTGGCTCATCAATCAGTTGGATGTTTCCAATGCTTTTCTTCATGGCATGCTTGATGAAACTATCTACATGACGCAACCCCAAGGCTATGTTGATCCCTGCTTCCCTCAACATGTTTGCAAACTCCAGAAGTCTCTGTATGGGCTCAAGCAAGCCCCCCGTGCTTGGTACACACGTCTGAAAACGTTCCTCCAGGGACTCGGCTTCACGTGTTGCGTACACGACACGAGTCTAATTACTCGACATTCAGCACACGCTACAATCATTCTTCTTATCTATGTAGATGATATCATTATTACAGGCTCTACTGCAGCTCTCATTCAGGATGTCACTCGAGCTATGCATACTACCTTCAAAATGAAGGACCTTGGCCCGTTACATTATTTTCTGGGAATGGAGGTTTCTCGGACAAGCAGCGGCTTGTTTCTTCATCAGTCAAAATATGCTCGAGATTTGTTGCAGAAAGCTGGACTGGAAAAATGCACCACTCAACCAACACTGATGGCAGTATCTTCGTCTACGAATTGAGCCGACACCCCCTTTGCCGATATCACCCACTTCCGCAGCCTCATTGGGGCTCTACAGTATCTGGCCATTACCCGTCCTGACATCCAGTTTGCTGTCAACCGAGTTGCTCAGCGCATGCATCAACCAAGTGAACATGATTACCATTGTCTAAAACGCATTCTCAAGTACATTTTTGGCACTCTTGGTCATGGTTTACTCATTCGACCCGGGGACTTGGAGCTTCGGGGTTTCTCAGATTCAGATTGGGCGAATGATAAAAATGACAAAAAATCTACATCGGGGTTTCTCATTTTTTTTGGGGCCGAACTTGATCTCCTGGTGTACAAAAAAATAACCCAAGGTCTCTCGGTCCTCGAGTAAAGCTGAATACCGCGCCTTTGCTCTTCTTGCTGCTGAGACCATGTGGGTCACATATATTCTTCGCGAACTCCGCGCCACTCACACTGTTCCTGCTCTCTATTGTGACAACAAATCAACCATCAGTGTGGCCAAGAATTCTGTCTTACACACCAGAATGAAGCATGTTGATACCGATTGTCTCTTTGTTCGCAATGAAGTTCAGGACGGCACCATGACTGTGCAGTATGTACCCACTGAAGAACAACCGACTGATATTCTCACCAAGCCTCTCCCGAGCCGACAGCACGATTACCTCAGTTCCAAGCTTCCGTTCGCTTCCGCTCAGCTCAGCTTGAGTGGGGATGATAATAGATAGTATTAAATACATAGTATAAAATAATATTAATATTTACTGTGTACTAATCCTAGTCCTCTTAGGATTAGTACTCCTTAATCCTAGTCCTATTAGGATTAGCACTCCTTCCTATATCTCCTATATATATCTCCCATGTATTCCCTTAACACTTCAATCAATCAATTTTCCTTCACTTAGATCGATATCTGATCTCCAGTTGAGTAGATTCAGTGGTGAGTCCTCATTCTTCGAGGACAATAGTCATGAGTTTCTTGTCAGTATTTAGTCTTTTAGTTTCAGTTTTTGCTAGATTTAGCTGGGGATTTTCGCCATATTTCTAGTCCAGTAAGGCTATATTCAGACATTGTTACTTTCAGCTTAGTATTGAGTTAATGACTTCTTTGTATTAAGCTCATGGATTTCATATATTTCAGTTATAACATATTGGTTCTCCCCATCATTTCATTTTAAGAAGGATGTAGCTTCCACAATAGCTTATATTCTTTAGTATGATCATGATCATGCCAGTAGGAGTAGCTTGGGATCACTTGTGGTCCTAGGTTCCTTGTTCGCATCTTAGGGGTACCTCGGGGCATGACATACATATTGTTGCAATCCCAGTATTTTGAATGTTTGCACCTGTCCAAATGTTGATGTGGCTCCACATACCTTGTATCTTCACTCATCAATAAAAGTAGACTCACTTTGTTAGATGAACAATTCCAATGAATCTAGAGAACATGAAATTGTTAGATGAAGAGTTCCTATGAGTCTTAAGAGTATACTGAATTTTGGGTTTTCTAAGCAATTTGTGAGTGAGTATACTTGTTCTGCTATAGTGAAGAAGGTGAAATTCAAGGATGAGAAAGCTGTTGTTCGACTGCATATTGAATTACCTATAATGTCTAATTGTTGAAATACATGGTGGGTAAAATTTTTCAATTTTATGAGTCCATTTTATTTCAATTAAGTTATGTTGGGGTTTTAGATTTGTCCTCTCTTTATGTCATGAAAACCATTAGATTTAATGAGTCCATATTCTGCAGTCGAGGTTCTTTTTTATTTTCTACTAATATTTGTTGTGTTGTAAAGGAGTTCATTACTTTGTGATTGTTGAAATGAAACAAATCACGAGTTAGAACTAAAATTTCAAAGTAAAGGAAGAAA
Organism: Solanum lycopersicum; assembly: GCF_036512215.1. Classification (NCBI taxonomy): domain Eukaryota; kingdom Viridiplantae; phylum Streptophyta; class Magnoliopsida; order Solanales; family Solanaceae; genus Solanum; species Solanum lycopersicum. The sequence continues at coordinate 51,832,274 of NC_090804.1, read as the reverse complement.
GTGTCGAAGATTATGAACATCGACGGGAGTCTGATGCATATTCAGTAGGCGAGATACGTTGAATTACTACTTGGAAGCATTTGAATCAGTAAGTATATATCATGTACATAGTGCGTTCAACTTTTTTTATTCCTCTTCTATTCGTTAATAGCTTGTTTTAACTTTCATTGAACCTCTTTAAGGTTCATTTTTATCATCACAACTTGTTCTATGTCTTGCACTTTGGAAATACAAACGATTGACGACATGTCCTTGTTTTATAGTTTGTCTAGAAATAACTATTTCAATGGGTGTTAAATGTGCCTCGTGAATTTGCATGAGTCTTGCAAACAGAGTTTGAAACACTGTATAAGGAGTTGGCTTTGCAATCTGAATCTAATTTGAAGAACTGTATAAAGATATTACTTATGCAGTTTTATACCTTTGCATATGCACATTTTGATAAAAAAAAATTTAAACCAAGATGATCTGGTGGATCTAGTTTCATAATGATGATCATATTTGTGGGCGTCGGGTTGTGATGCAAATTCCCAATTTCAGTGATGTATCCATATTGTAGGTTATAGTTCATGAATCATTGCTTATATTGTTTATTTGGCAAGTCGATACAGGGTCAACTTCTTGGCCTTGTCGTTGATAAAAATAGAGTCGATGTTTTGCAGCCTATGATAGGATATTTGCTATCATTTGATCTGAGCTGACTCTTTTCATTCCTGTATTGTATGTTTACTGCAGAATACAGAGACATCACTGCTATCTACAACTGGTAGTCCATCATCCCAGTAAACTACTTCTTCTGGCCTAATTAAGACATTGAATTCACAAGCAGTTTCAAGTTTTTTTCACTTTGATGTACTCTATTGAAAAAAAATTTCTTTCACTTTGATCTGGTTTACTATTCATGTTTTAGGGCTTCTTTCTTTTCAAGCCTGAAAAAGTTGATTGTTTTGCTCTTATCTTTTGTATGTTGGATTTTATAATTTATAATTTAAAGCTAAACAAAAATTTTGATTTAATATTGAAAGACAACGTCCTACTTGTTCTTATTCACTTAAATGTACAATCATCACCTCTTGCAGCCTGTAAGTACTAGTCATAATATTCTCTTTTTTCTTGAAGTATCTCTCCTCCTTGATGATCCATGTAAGTTTGTAGAGTATGAAAACCTTTTTATTAAAACATATAATAGTGGAAGTTTTAATAGGGTCTTGCAAACTAAGTAAAGAACTTCTTGATCTTAACAATTAATGTCCTACTTAGGGGTCTTATCTATCTGTTTTAGGGAATTAAAATTTAGAATTCTTTTAACTTCCACTCAAGGTTTTTTATTAGTGGCTAAAACAAGGAATTAAAAGTTTCATATCTTTTTTTTGTTTATGATTCATAATCTGGTAAGTTGCATGTTAAGACGGAGATACTTTAAATGAGAACACTCCACCAACTGATGATCCAACATATATTTCATCTCTCGGATATGCTATGTACAAAGCAATGTCAAAAGCAAATAGCAATGATGTGCGGTTGATGCAAGTATACTGCTTACTCTTACCACTAATATTCTTACTTGGATACCGATTTGTTTAATGATAGCATTACGTGAGCTCTATGTGCTCTGTTTTAAATTTAGATTTCTTGAAACAAGTAGTATATAATCTTTTTGGAACTAAACAACATAAGAAATGTGAGCTCAGTTCCGCTGTTTTTATTTTTATAAAATGAGAATTATGGTAAAAGCTTCAGTAAAAGGTTGGAAACATCCTGGCCATTACTCTATCAAAAAGAAGAAAAAAGCAAACTTAAGAAATGAGGATTTAGGGTCTGTGTGTGGTGGTGTTAGAGCGGTAAGATAAGCTAACTGACTACCAATGGGTGGTATCAATCAGTTGTGAACAAATATATTATACATTTTAGTTTCTTAACCTAAGTTTTACATTGATTCAAACAGCTACGGAAAAGACTGTTGAAGTTATCAAACAAAAGAACCCCTGATGACGTGAAACTACTTGTCTGGAAAGAAAAACCCCTTGTCGATGGAATCCATTTTCTGATTTTTCAAATTGTCTTTGTATATATCTTAACCAGAAGATGGAAAACCTCTAAAGCTTAATGGCTCATTGTGTTATTACTTTAATAATATATGATTATGCATGTGAATCTTTGATAGAGTGAAAGTCGAATCAGTCACAACATCTTTCTTTCATCACTTTTTAGCAATCCACATATGAAATAGTATGTCATTAGGTTTGGATCTTGTGGTTAATGAGAGTTCATTTGTCATTGACTCCATTTACCTAGTATTGGTATTTGTCTAAACATATGCATTTAAGACAAAATTTTCTTGTGATAGGCCCCTTTGTTGTAGAGTACATTAAAGTTTAGTTTTATATTTCTACATTGCTGCGTGAATGCATGAACAAACTTCTATTTGATTGACAATATGCAGGGCTGGCTATTTTGTTTTTACTCCAAATACTGGAAGCCACCAAAGATGGAGGTACAATTTAGTGAGGAAGTAATCTTATTTCTTTATATGACATGGTCAGACGGCCATGTCATTTTGTACTTTAGCATATCCATTAAGTGCTTCATAATTTTTTTTTTGTGTTGTGTTGTACTATTTTTACTATTTTTAGAATGTTAGAACTACTAAATTCAAAAGTTTTTTTTAACAGTAAAATGCGTGTATATTATCACACAATTGACAAGTATCATATGTATTGAATTTGACACTCACAATAAGTGTGTCTACTGTGACAGACTTTGAATACATGCACTATTGTTTTCTCCCAGATTTTGTAGTTTTTCTACAAGTTTAGTGGTCATTTAACTGTGAAGGAATTGGGAAGGGGCTGGGTATTGAACAATATATTCAGAGCATATGAAATACATGATTCTCTAACTTTTAGTTACTTTTGAATGTGCAGGAAAATGTTGTGGATTGAAATTTGATGTATAGAGGACAAAAGTAAACTTGATCTATTGTAGTGAACGATAAAGAGACTATTATCATAAATGTTGTTTGAATACATTTGGTTTTGTGGAATGTATTGCTAGTAAATATTTTTAAGTAATTGTTTTCTATATGTATGGACATGTTATTGAAGTTTATTTAATTTGAAATATATAATTTTTGAATTATTTATAATCTAATTTTGTGCTTTATATCAGTATACAAAAATTCTACATTTGCCACACTTCAGAAGTGTGGCTTATTGTTTATAAATTTTATCTTGTACATAAGAAAAGTTACACTTTATATGTGTTGTTTTAGGTGAGATACAAAAATCTACACTTTAAAAGTGTTACCAATAACAAAGCAAAGGTTATACTTTTAACCGTAGTATAATCTGATAAAAGTGTTGTTAATGAAATAATCAAAAGTGTAGCCTTTATACCTCTTTGGCCACGCTTTTTAAGTGTTGCTGCTTTGGTAACACTTCATAAGTGTTGTCTAATGTCAAAGGTTACGCTCCTTTAGGTCACCCCCTAAAAAGTGTTGCTGAAAATCAAAAAGTGTGGCTTTTTATCAAAGGCAATAATTTTTGCTAGTTTAATCTACACTTTACCAGGGTGGCCGTACGCCTAAAATGGTATACTGGAACTTTTTTTGTATTTTACCTCGGTTAATGACTTGAGGTTAGTAAAAAGGGTTTATGGAAGATGTCCCTTTACCTTGTTCCCTAGAAATTATCTAGTTGACTTGGTGGAACTTGGCATGTTAGACCTTGATGTGACTCTTAGTATTGATGGGTTTGCACACATGGTGTGTGTTTTATGAATGATAGGGCCCAAATGGTTAGAACAATATGGGACTCTTGAATGTGTATTAGTTATCAACTTTTTAGTAAGATGACAATGGACTACAATTTCTTTCTATTTTGGACTTGATTTTAACATTCCGGAAAATCATACGTCTAATGAAGAGCCAGTATGCCCTTAGGATAACCTATTAGAAGTACATAAGCATCTCAATGCCCAATATTGAAAAATATTGGGCATAGTATAGAAAAATTGACTAAGGGATATTAGCCAATTTTCTATATATGTTGCCATATACAATCTAAGATTAGTTGACCAAGAAGTGTACCTACAGTAAGGTCCCTAATCTAAAAACACAAGGGATATTTTATGCATAAGGTATGAGGCATCATAGTGTCAAGCCTAGTACCATAGCACATAGCACATGATCATTTAAAATGATCATGTATATTAAGCAGTGCCCAAGGACATTGTAAGGGTCCTTGGGACAATAAGTAAATATTCTAAATAAGAAATAAATAATAGTTAGTTAGGAAAGTGACATTAACACATGTGCAAGCACATGTGCAGGACATGTGAACAAGCTGCCAAAGGAGGGGACCACCCTAACCGAATTCGGTTGGGGTAGTTAGGGGGAAAACGTGCACAAGGGACCACTCCATGTGGGACCTAACCTACCTACAAATTCTAGAATCTAAAATACTTCCCTAAATAAATAAATAACCTAATAATAATAATCGAATTGGACCGATTAGTGCACGCAACTACCTAGGATCAAAATCGGGTTGACACTAACCTATTACTAGTTAAAGAGACAACCTAGTACCTAACCTAGGATGATCCAAAAGGTTAGTTATGGTCCTAACAACTTAGGGGTAATTTAGTAATTTCCCTAGGTTACCTAATTAATTAATTTAAAACGGCTAAAACCTAAAATAAAAAGGAAATTTTTAGATTTCGATTAAGACAAGAAAGGGACAACCTAGTACCTAACCTAGGATAGTCCAAAGAGTTAGTTAAGATCCTAAAGACTTAAGGATAATTTAGTAATCACCCTATTATACTTAATTATAACTGAAAAACTTAATTAATTAATTTAAAGGGAAAAAACCGAAATCACAAAGCAATATCCAGATTTCGTTTAAAACAAGAAAAAGACAACCTAGTACCTAACATAGGATGGTTCAAAGAATTAGTTATGGTTATAACGACTTAAGTTTACTTTAGTAATTAACCTAGTTCACTTATTTAATTAAATTATATATTTAATTAATTAAATTAAAGGGGTTAAACCGAAATTCTTACACTAACGTAGTACAACTCAAGAAACATCCTAGTACTTAACCTGGGATGGTCCAAAAGTGTTATTTTTTGTTCCAATGATTTAGGGGAACTTTAAAGGTACCCTATGTACCTTAATTAATTAAATTATCCATTTAATTAATTAATTTAAAGGGGAAAAATGAAATTCTTAGGTAAAATATCAGATTTCACTAACTATTATTTTTTCGTGGTTCTAGTCAATCTAGGAGGGGCTTTTAGTAATTAGTTAATTAATTTATTTAATCAACTTATTAAAAACTAAGCTGAATGAGTCAAGATAAGTTCTTAAACATAAAAATCATGTTCAAACTCAAACAAAAAGGACGCAAAAATAGTAAGCAACGAACGCAAGGCAGAAAATTTATCGATTTATGTAGGGCGATTTCAAGGTGGTCTTCGTAGATTAAGTTCTACATAAGGTATGAGTTTCTCTCATGGACTTCTTTCACCAAGAGAAATTTCTTTAGAATGATTCAATGATCTTGAAAACTAGGGTTGTTTCCTGTCGTTCTTGTCGAACTCTTTTCCCTAGTATCCTTGTTAAGATTTCAATGTTGAATAGGTTAGAAATCATATTGTTGGTATGTGGTGCTGAATAATCTTAATGTGTGTGGTTTTTAATTAAATAATGATTGAATGAACCTATTAATTGAACTCGTTTGATGCTACGTGTTATTATGTGAATTAAAAAAATGATACTATGTTAAAGATATGTCCAAAAATGTTATGTATGAAAATGTTACGGTCTGTTGTGCATACTTGCTGCTAATATGACTTTATAAAGACGATATATTCATCAAATGATAATATGATGTTGTCCAAGATATTTAAAAAGAGTTTATGCCTAAAGTTATACTATAAGGTTAGCTAAAAAGATCTCTGTGAAATCATAATTTTTGAATGAATGTTTACCTTATGTCAAAAAAACGGCTGACAAAAACATTGTTCAAAATTTAAATGGGAATTGGCTATAATGTTATCTCTAAATAAGTAAAATATTGGCTAATGAATAATGTATCCCAAATGGAGCATGATTGAATTAAATTTTTGCTGATGCCAACAAAATAGTTATGAAATCTATAGTGAATTGCTTATGCCAATACTAATCTTATGCCAATAAATTGTCTAACATTACATTGTCAAACAAGTTTTAGGGAATTGACTATACTATTATGTTAAATAACTAAAAGATTGGGTAATGTATAATGTATAAAAATTTAAGCATGTGGAACATAAAAATTGGCTTATGCCAACAAATATGGTTATGAAATATATGCCCAATTGTTTATGCCAACACTAATCGTATGCCAATAAAATTACTAACGATTCATTGTCTAAAAGTGATGCATGTAAATGTCTATAATATTATGTTAAATAACTAAAAGATTGGATAATGTAAAGTGTATAAAAACATAAGTATGTTGAACATGAAAATTGGCTTATTCCAACAAATATGGTTATGAAATCTATGCCCAATTATTTATGCCAACACTAATCGTATGCCAATAAAATGGCTAACGATAAACTATCTAAAAGTGATGCATGTAAATGGCTATAATATTATGTCAAATAATTAAATGATTGGCTAATGACTCATACATATTAAATTTAAATATGAACATACGTAATATTGTCTAAAAGTGATGCATGTAAATGTGTATAACATTATGTTAAATAACTAAAAGATTGGCTAATATATAATGTATAAAAACTTAAGCATGTTGAACATGAAAATTGGCTTATGCCAACAAATATTGTTATGAAATCTATGCCCAATTGTTTATGCCAATACTAATCCTATGCCAATAAAATTACTAATGATTCTTTGTCCAAAATTGATGCATGTATATGTCTATAATATTATGTTAAATAACTAAAAGATTGGATAATGTATAATTTATAAAAATATAAGCATGTTTAACATGAAAATTAGATTATGCCAACAAATATGGTTATGAATCTATGTCCAATTGTTTATGTCAATACTAATTGTATGCCAATAAAATGGCTAACGATAATTTGTCTAAAAGTGATGCATGTAAATGGCTATAATTTTATGTTAAATAATTAAAAGATTTGCTAATGATTCATTCATATTAAATTTGTATACGAACATACGTAAAATTGGCACATGCCAACAATGGTTATGTATTTTAATATTCAAAGGTTGAGGCAAATACTAATCATATGTCAATCTTGTGTAGTAAGATTATCAAATGATAATATAAGCGCTTCTAAACTAATTCAATGAACCCATATCAAGGAAATTCCACTCATTGGGACAACTTCCAACATGCTCTAAAAGAATGACATATGAACTGATGAAACTCATTGAATGAAGTGTTCATCGTCTATAAATGATGATATGAATCTAATACACTAAAGTAAGTAAGTTCTCAGTTATAACTTAATTAATGGGGTCTAAAGTAAGTAACTGACCAGAATGGGGAGTTAAAGGAAGTCAGAGAAGTCTCACTTACACCTAAGCTACTATGTTAAAAGAATACTTACGTATGAAGGTGTTAAAATGTATGAGCCAGTCTCATTAACACCAAAGGGTGATACGTAAGGAAAATTCACATTTCATCAATGTAAAGTAAGGATGACCAGTCATCAAGAGAGTAAGTAATTCTCTATCTAGAAGCAAGCCTCCATAATCCTTAAGTCAACACTAGAAGATACAGGAGAAATGAACATTCACGTAATGATGTGAGTAATTATGTTAATCTATGATGCTAATGAAAATGGTGAAAACATGATAAGAGTCTAAGATGAATGGTGAGACAAGTCTCAACAAAGCCTATGTAAAGGTCACTACAAGTACTCACCTAAGAGAGTGTTGAATATCAAGAGACAAGTTTCAATCATATTCTATATGTAAATGTAAGGAAATTTCACACTTAATACTAGTCATGAGATGAGAAATCATCTAACGAGAAATGATTCCCTCATGCTAGAAGCCAGCTTCCATGATTTATGATTTGAATGTAATGGAACTTTATACTGAGCACCGATAGGCTATCTATGAGCGGTGATGCCTTCCTTTGGGAAGGGCGGAGGTTCACGTAACTCTCATAGTATCCTTATATATCATACTATTTGAACATATACTGCCAATATAGGAATCTAAAAGGGTTCGACTCCCTAAATATACTAGCATGTTTGGGTCACTTTGACCGGTAATTCTACCTCTTTTCGATTTGGGACAAACACTGGATTTCATGATTCTTACATGATCTATGTCGGTTAAGGTTAAAGTTTCCAAAAATATAATGAGCTTAGCCTCAAAGTATGAATGATAATGAAATGAACGATACCGAAGGTGTTTGTGCAAGAAAGCAGGAGGTGAAATCATATTCAAGAAATGACATTAGGTCATTCTTGCTCATTGAACTTCATGATCCCGATGAGAGTCTTAAACTTCATCCTAGATATAGTTTGTGTTTACATCAGCCTACAAATGAATGAAATGAATACTGTGAAGTACGAATGAACGAATGAAGCAAACTCTGTGGTTGCTAAATAAGGCCCTCGAGTTGAGGTACCATATGTTGGGACCTTACTTAAGATGTCTTAATGCTACATCAATGATTCCAAAGTCTCGTGTATATGAAATGTATAATATATAAAACATGAAAGTAATGAAATCAATGACATGATCAATAGAGAATTGCTTATGAAAGTTAATGAATATATAGTATAAAGAATGACTCACTATAAGATAAGGAAATCATTCCTTAGTCTTTGGATTACTTACATCGATTCATTGTGGGTATGGGACTACAATGAATTATTGAACTACACAACGAGAAGAAGAAAAAGACTGAAAAAAATCTAAGTGTACAAAGAGGAGCTCTCGACCTAAGAGTATCAAAAATCTCAAATCTTCGCCCGAGTTGTTCTAAAATTATGTTGATGATACTAATGTCTTGTAATTATATAGAAAATGAGTCGTGTTCTTTGAATGCATTTAAGTACATCATATCTATACATCAACTCATAACTAACAATTTAGGAATGTCTAGTTACTAGGCTTTCCAGAAATAACATGTTGTTTAGGAAGAGCTTTCTTTGATCATGCATAGCCTTATGTGTATGTGTGCATACACCCATACTTAGTACAAGTGATGTACTAACCCCTACTATTTACTATTTTATAGATGGAAGTTAAGGAATAGATTGACGACTCTTTCAACGGTTTGGACATCAGTGTTTCGCCAAACCATTTGGTAGGTCCTCTTGATTTCGAGGATACTACAGTTTTAGTCTAGCCTTAGTTTTAGACAAATCTAGTGGATGTTGTCCTTAGTGTATCTTTCATACTCTCATTTCGAAGCTTTTGTAATAAGGTCGTGTTTGACAAACGTATTTATGATATATTCTTATTATGTTTCGAATTGATTCTTATGATAGATGGTTGTTACATTTATGTTGATTTTAGTATACGATGAATTCATCAAATAACTATATGATGTCTATGTAAACTTCGTATGTTTAAAAGGTTTAAATTTTCTGCTAAAATTAACCATATGAATGTGATGAATGTAAAATGAGGCTTGTTTGCGACCTCTGAGAGGTCAACGACGCCGTTTGCATTTCGTATTCCAGAATCTGGGTTATTACATTGCTACGTATTATGGAATATGGGGTGGTATTGCTAGATGTTGAGGACCATAGACTTTTGAAAAAATGGAAAAACGTTAGTTCATTTATGCCTTTCGGAGTGCTTGAAAGAGCTTTTTGGTGAGGGTTGTAGTGAAGGCTTCCTCCTAAGGAGGGGATGGTGCGCTTATAAATAATGACTCATTGAAATCCCGACATCCTCATCTCTTTCTTCCATTCTAATTCTATCTTGTGACCAAGAGTACTTGTAACGACCTGTTTAGTCGTTTTGAGCAGCAGATTTTATTCTGGAAAAACAAGCTGAGGCGACGGACCCAACGACGGACCGTCATGGGCACGACGGACCGTCGCAGGGTCTCGTGTAAAAACACTTAGAAAATCTGAAATTGGGTACTGAAAATCGACTCTCTGAACTTTGTGACGGAATGGCAGGACGGACCGTCGCAGGCGCGACGGGCCGTCACAGACTGCGAAAATCCCAGTCTGGGTCAGATTTCTGGTTAAGTTTTAAAGGGGCGTTTTGGACTATTCCTGCTATAATTATATATTTCGTGGGTTTATATTAATAACTCAGATTCTTGGGGGTTAAAAGAGGTAACCTTAAGTTAATTAGTGGGGTATTATTGCCATCTTTTATTCCTAATTATATACTAATTAGGGTAAAAGAAAGAGGGTTTGAATAAAGAAAATAGAAAGAACAAGACAAAGAGAGAGAAAGTCGAACGAGAGGAAAAACACAAAGCTTGGGAAATTGCTTGCTTGATCACGAATCTTCGGTGGAGGTAGGTTATGGTTTTCATGCTATTCGTAGTAAACTCTTAATAGCGAATGATATGTGTTAGTAGTATTGTAAACCTTCTATATGCTTAATTGTATGCTTGCATGAATGCTGTGATTATGTAATTGTGAATAAATAAGCATGATGAAGCTATTGAATCCCAAATCTTGAAAAGAAACCCTAATCTACTTTGTTAATGATGATGCCTTGGTATAAAAGAAGGCTTGATGAACAAAAGTGGTGAGATTAGGGGATCGGGTGCCACGTTCCGGTACCAGGATAGAATATGGATCGGGTGTCACGTTCCAACACCAGGATAGAATATGGATCGGGTGCCACGTTCCGGTACCAGGATAGAGTATGGATCGGGTGTCACGTTCCGACACCAGGATAGAATATGGATCGGGTGCCACGTTCCGGTACCAGGATAGAATATGGATCAGGTGTCACGTTCCGACACCAGGATAGAATATGGATCGGGTGCCACGTTCCGGTACCAGGATAGTATATGAGGAGCGGAGTGTCACGTACCGACACGAGGGGAATAAAGATAATGAATCTTGAAATATGTTAATATATCCAATCTAATGAACTAAATTCCCAAATGAGTATGATGAGGAGGTGTGAGTCATCATTGATGTGCTTGGTGTTGTAACCAAGGGTTATGGTAACTGTAAATGCTGCATGCTAAGGATATTAGTTGATTTTATTATATTGCTTAATACATACTGTTTTCTATTTTGAGTTGACCGATGATATCTACTCAGTACCCGTATTTTGTACTGACCCCTACTTTTATTGTTTTCTTCTTGTTTATTTGTGGAGTGCAGCAAACGTGCCGTCATCTTCGACTCAACAGTAACTCAAGCCAGTCTTACTACATCGGAAATTCAGGGTGAGCTAATGCTTCTAGCTTGGACTGGATCTTCTTCTTAAAGTCTTGATGCCTTGAACTTCCGGCATGGACTAGCTTCTTATGTATTTTTAGCTTCTTAGAATACTCTTAGTTTAGTAATTTGATTCTAGATGTTCTTGTGATGATGACTTCCACATTTTGGGAATAATAATAGTTATTTATTTTATTAATGAGTTTAAGTCTTCCGCATTACTTTATGTTGATATTACCTTGAAATGTTAAGGTTTAGATTGGTTGGTTCGCTCACATAGGAGGGTAAGTGTGGGTGCCAGTCGCGGCCCGGATTTGGGTCGTGACAAACTTTGTATCAGAGCCTTAGGTTCGTTGGTCTCATCACACAAGAACAGGTCTAGTAGAGTCTTAAGGAACGGTAGGGGGACGCCTTTACTTTTCCTTGAGAGGCTATAAGACTTTAGGAAAATTTCACTCTTTCATTCTTTCTTTCGTGCTACTACTTGAGTCCAATTGGTATCTAGGCGATACGAATTGGTACCTGACCATCTTCACTCTCTTTCGCAGATGGTTAGAACTAGAGCAACGACTACGCCAACACCAACACCGGCCAGACAAGAAACAACTGAGCCAGCCACTGGGGCTGTGGCTCGAGGAAGAACAGCGGCAAGGAGCCGTGGTAGAGGTCGTGGGAGGACGTCCTCTAGGGGAAGAGGACGAGCGCCTAGCCCATCTGATACTAGGGCAGTGACTCCTCCACCGACTGAGGAAGTAATAAGAGAAGGGGAGGATGGGGAAACTGAACAAGTGCAGAATGAGGGATTGCCACCCCAACCTACCCCAGAGATGATCAATCAGGTTCTGGCTTATCATAGTGGGTTGTCTGATCAAGGTCAGGCACCTCCAGTATTTTCTGAACCAACACCTCCAGTTTCAGAAGTACAACATGCAGCCACTATGGCTCCTCGTATAGAGGCCTCATTGGACATAGGCACATTTCCACGTCTGACTACTGGGCCTATAATGACAAATGATCAGCATGAACTTTTTAGTAAGTTCTTGAAATTGAAACCTCCAGTCTTCAAGGGTGCTGAATCGGAGGACGCTTATGTTTTTCTGGTTGACTGTCATGAGCTACTACACAAGATGGGTATAGTAGAACGGTTTGGTGTTGAGTTCGTGAGTTATCAGTTTCAAGGGAACGCCAAAATGTGGTGGCGGTCACATATTAAGTGTCAACCAACAGAGGCACAACCTATGACTTGGGCCTCATTCTCTAGCTTGTTTATGGAGAAGTATATCCCCCGAACTTTGAGGGATAGGAAAAGAGATGAGTTCTTGAGCCTAGAGCAAGGTAGGATGTCGTTCAATGCATATGAGGCTAAGTTTCGTGCATTATCCCGGTATGCCACCCAACTGTGTTTCAGTCCACAAGAGCGAATTCGCCGGTTTGTGAAGGGGTTGAGGTCAGAATTGCGGATTTCGGCCTTACAGATAGCGGCAACGGCAAAATCCTTCCAAGAGGTAGTAGACTTTGTGATAGAAGTGGAAGGAGTGAAGCCAGACGACTTCACCCCGACATCGACATCAAAAAGGTTTCGAAAGGGAGGTGAGTTTAATGGTGCTTACACTAGATGACAGGGTTCGGGAAGTTACTCAGTCCGACCAATTCAGTCTTCACTACAGACTGCAGTTGGGGGTCCACCTCCGACCGGTAAACACTTCTATGAGAGACCTATGCATGAACCCAGAGAGTGCTATGGATGTGGGGAGATTGGACATATTAAGAGATATTGTCCAAAACAGAGTTACAGACCTCCAAATGTTAGAGGTAGAGGTGGTCATGGCAGAGGCCGTTATTCTGGAGGACGTGGTGGTCGAGGAAATGGTGGTCACCAAAACGGCCGAGGTGATGGGCAAACTGGAGCCACTACATCACAACAAGGTAGGGGCAACGGACAGACGAACGATAGGGCCCATTGTTACGCTTTCCCTAGGCGGTCTGAAGCAGTGGCATCTGATGCTGTCATCACAGGTAATCTTTTGGTTTGTGATTGCATGGCTTCTGTATTGTTTGATCCTGGATCCACATTTTCTTATGTATCTTCCTCATTTGCTAATGGTCTAAATTTACATTGTGAATTACTTGATATGCCTATTCGTGTTTCTACTCCGGTGGGTGAGTCTATGGTAGTTGAAAAGGTGTATAGCTCTTGTTTGGTAAACTTTGTGGGGAGCAACACTTATGTAGATTTGGTTATCTTAGAAATGGATGATTTTGATGTAATTCTGGGTATGACTTGGCTTTCTCCGCAATTTGCGATCTTTGATTGTAATGCTAAAACGGTGACGTTAGCCAAGCCTGGGACAGATCCGTTAGTGTGGGAGGGTGACTACACTTCCAATCCGGTGTGTATCATCTCCTTTCTTCGTGCTAAGAAAATGGTTAGTAAAGGGTGTTTAGCTTTCTTGGCACATCTCAAGGATGACACTACCCAAGTGCCTTCGATTGAGTCGGTTTCAGTAGTCCGTGAGTTTCTGGATGTGTTCCCTGCAGATCTTCCTGGTATGCCACCAGATAGGGATATTGACTTCTATATCGATCTCGAACCGGGCACACGCCCCATTTCTATACCCCCTTATAGAATGGCTCCCACAGAGTTAAGAGAGTTAAAGGCACAACTTCAAGAGTTATTGAATAAAGGCTTTATTAGACCAAGTGCATCTCCTTGGGGTGCTCCGGTTTTGTTTGTAAAGAAGAAGGATGGGAGTTTTCGAATGTGTATAGACTACAGACAACTAAACAAGGTAACCATAAAGAACAAGTATCCTCTTCCCCGCATTGATGACTTGTTCGATCAGTTACAAGGTGCTTGTGTCTTCTCTAAGATTGACTTAAGATACGGTTATCATCAATTGAAAATACGGGCAACGGATGTGCCAAAGACTGCTTTTCGAACGAGGTATGGGCATTACGAATTTGTAGTGATGTCTTTTGGTCTTACGAATGCCCCTGCTGCGTTCATGAGCTTGATGAACGGGATTTTTAAGCCATATTTGGACCTCTTCGTGATCGTATTTATTGATGATATATTGGTATACTCAAAGAGAAAGAAGGAACATGAAGAGCATTTGAGAATGGTATTGGAAATGTTGAGGGAGAAAAAGCTTTATGCCAAGTTCTCTAAGTGTGAGTTTTGGCTAGATGCAGTGTCCTTCTTGGGGCACGTGGTTTCTAAGGATGGAGTGATGGTGGATCCTTTTAAGATTGAGACAGTGAAGAATTGGGTAAGACCTACTAATGTGTCAGAAATAAGGAGCTTTGTTGGGTTAGCTAGCTACTACCGTCGATTTGTCAAGGGATTCTCTTCTATTGCTTCCCAATTGACGAACTTGACTAAGCAGAATGTTCCATTTGTATGGTCGGACGAATGTGAGGAAAGCTTTCAGAAGCTCAAGACTTTGTTGACTACCGCACCTATCCTTATCTTGCCAGTAGAGGGTAAGAACTTCATTGTTTATTGTGATGCATCCTATTCGGGTTTGGGTGCAGTGCTAATGCAAGAGAAGAATGTGATTGCTTATGCTTCAAGACAATTAAAAGTGCATGAACGCAACTATCCAACTCATGATTTGGAATTGGCTGCGGTAGTGTTTGCATTAAAGCAATGGAGACACTATTTATATGGGGTTAAGTGTGAGGTCTACACGGATCATCGTAGCCTTCAGTATGTCTTTACTCAGAAGGATTTGAACTTGAGGCAACGGAGATGGATGGAGCTACTAAAGGACTACGATATCACTATCTTGTATCATCCGGGAAAAGCGAATGTTGTAGCGGATGCTTTAAGTAGAAAGGCGGGAAGCATGGGAAGTCTAGCTCACTTGCAAACTTCTAGACGCCCACTGGCTAGAGAGGTTCAAACTCTAGCTAATGACTTGATGAGATTAGAAGTAAATGAGAAGGGAGGGTTGTTGGCTTCTATGGAGGCAAGATCTTCCTTTCTTGACAAGATTAAGGGAAGACAGTCTGATGATGAGAAACTGCGCAGAATTCAAGATAAGGTATTGCGAGGAGAGGCTAAGGAAGCACAAATTGATGAGGAAAGTGTTTTGAGGATCAAGGGAAGGGTATGTGTACCCCGCGTCGATGGTTTGATCAACACTATTCTGACAGAGGCTCATAGTTCAAGGTATTCTATACATCCGGGCGCAACCAAGATGTATCGTGACCTAAAGCAACACTTTTGGTGGAGTAGAATGAAGCGTGATATTGTTGACTTTATTGCCAAGTGTTCAAACTGTCAACAAGTAATGTATGAACACCAGAGGCCCGGAGGAACACTTCAGAGAATGCCCATTCCTGAATGGAAGTGGGAGAGAATTGCAATGGACTTTGTGGTTGGTCTTCCCAAGACATTGGGAAAGTTTGATTCTATTTGGGTAATTGTTGATACGTTAACTAAGTCTGCTCACTTCATTCCGGTCTGGGTGACTTACAATGCAGAGAAGTTAGCCAAACTTTACATCTCGGAAGTGGTGCGATTGCATGGGGTTCCACTATCCATCATATCAGATAGAGGTACGCAGTTTACTTCTAAGTTTTGGAAAACATTGCATGCGGAATTGGGTACTAGGTTGGACCTTAGTACTGCATTCCATCCTCAGACCGATGGTCAGTCTGAGAGAACGATTCAAGTGTTGGAAGATATGCTTCGTGCATGTGTGATAGAGTTTGGTGGCCATTGGGATAGCTTCCTACCCTTAGCGGAGTTTTCATACAATAATAGCTATCACTCAAGCATTGATATGGCTCCATTTGAAGCATTGTATGGTAGGAGATGTAGGTCTCCCATTGGTTGGTTTGATGCATTTGAGGTTAGGCCTTGGGGTACTGACCTTTTGAGGGATTCGATAGAGAAAGTGAAGTCTATTCAAGAAAAGATTCTAGCGGCGCAAAGTAGACAAAAAGAATATGTAGATCGAAAGGTTAGAGACTTAGAGTTCATGGAGGGTGAACAAGTCTTGTTGAAAGTCTCACCAATGAAAGGGGTGATGCGGTTTGGTAAAAGGGGTAAACTAAGTCCAAGGTACATTGGACCATTTGAAGTACTTAAGTGAGTAGAAGAGGTGGCTTATGAGTTAGCCTTGCCTCCAGGGCTGTCCGGAGTACATCCGGTATTTCATGTGTCGATGTTGAAAAGATACCATGGGGATGGAAACTACATTATCCGTTAGGATTCAGTTTTGCTTGATGAGAACTTGTCTTATGAGGAGGAGCCTGTTGCTATTTTAGATAGAGAAGTTCGCAAGTTGAGGTCAAGAGAGATTGCATCCATCAAGGTGCAATGGAAGAATCGACCCGTTGAAGAAGCCACTTGGGAGAAGGAGGCGGATATGCGAGAAAAATACCCACATTTGTTTACAGATTCAGGTACTCCTTTTTGCCCTTGTTTTCCTTCTTTTGATCGTTCGGGGATGAACGATTGGTAAATTGGTATCTATTGTAACGACCTGTTTAGTCGTTTTGAGCAGCAGATTTTATCCTTGAAAAACAGGCTGAGGCGACGGACCCAACGACGGACCGTCATGGGCACGACGGACCGTCGCAGGGTCTCGTGTCAAAACACTTAGAAAATCTGAAATTGGGTACTGAAAATCGACTCTCTGAACTTTGTGACGGAATGGCAGGACGGACCGTCGCAGGCGCGACGGGCCGTCACAGACTGCGAAAATCCCAGTCTGGGTCGGATTTCTGGTTAAGTTTTAAAGGGGCGTTTTGGACTATTCCTGCTATAATTATATATTTCGTGGGTTTATATTAATAACTCAAATTCTTGGGGGTTAAAAGAGGTAACCTTAAGTTAATTAGTGGGGTATTATTGTCATCTTTTATTCTTAATTATATACTAATTAGGGTAAAAGAAAGAGGGTTTGAATAAAGAAAATAGAAAGAACAAGACAAAGAGAGAGAAAGTCGAACGAGAGGAAAAACACAAAGCTTGGGAAATTGCTTGCTTGATCACGAATCTTCGGTGGAGGTAGGTTATGGTTTTCATGCTATTCGTAGTAAACTCTTAATAGCGAATGATATGTGTTAGTAGTATTGTAAACCTTCTATATGCTTAATTGTATGCTTGCATGAATGCTGTGATTATGTAATTGTGAATAAATAAGCATGATGAAGCTATTGAATCCCAAATCTTGAAAAGAAACCCTAATCTACTTTGTTAATGATGATGCCTTGGTATAAAAGAAGGCTTGATGAACGAAAGTGGTGAGATTAGGGGATCGGGTGCCACGTTCAAGTACCAGGATAGAATATGGATCGGGTGTCACGTTCCGACACCAGGATAGAATATGGATCGGGTGCCACGTTCCGGTACCAGGATAGTATATGAGGAGTGGAGTGTCACGTACCGACACGAGGGGAATAAAGATAATGAATCTTGAAATATGTTAATATATCCAATCTAATGAACTAAACTCCCAAATGAGTATGATGAGGAGGTGTGAGTCCTCATTGATGTGCTTGGTGTTGTAACCAAGGGTTATGGTAACTGTAAATGCTGCATGCTAAGGATATTAGTTGATTTTATGATATTGCTTAATACATACTGTTTTCTATTTTGAGTTGACCGATGATATCTACTCAGTACCCGTGTTTTGTACTGACCCCTACTTTTATTGTTTTCTTCTTGTTTATTTGTGGAGTGCAGCAAACGTGCCGTCATCTTCGACTCAACAGTAACTCAAGCCCGTCTTACTACATCGGAAATTCAGGGTGAGCTAATGCTTCTAGCTTGGACTGGATCTTCTTCTTCAAGTCTTGATGCCTTGAACTTCCGGCATGGACTAGCTTCTTATGTATTTTTAGCTTCTTAGAATACTCTTAGTTTAGTAATTTGATTATAGATGTTCTTGTGATGATGACTTCCAGATTTTGGGAATAATAATAGTTATAGATTTTATCAATGAGTTTAAGTCTTCCACATTACTTTATGTTGATATTACCTTGAAATGTTAAGTTTTAGATTGGTTGGTTCGCTCACATAGGAGGGTAAGTGTGGGTGTCAGTCGCGGCACGGATTTGGATCGTGACAGTTCTTAGTTGGGCTTACGTTATATTTTAGGTTTTATGTGTGGCTTAGGTTTTTTCATGACTTCCTTATGATAAATGTGTTCTTGAGAATTCATTTCTTGAGATAATATGATCTTTCATGTCTAATGTCCCTCATGTTGATAGGCAATTAGAGTAACAACCCTATGTGATTCATGAGGTGAATGGTGTAAATGTGCTTTTAGAAATTAAT